>NW_016107442.1:2961053-2996444 GCF_001604975.1 Cebus imitator
GCCAGATGTAGGTGATGGGGAGGAAGGCAGCAAATCACACTGCCACGTGTGTTCCTATGCAACAATTTTGCATGTTCTTCACATGTACCCCAAAACCTAAAATGCAATAAAATAAATGGGAAAAAAAAAGATAATTATTTTGAATTTGAATTATTTGTCTGGCAATTCATAGGTCTCCATTTCTTTAGGGTCAATTATAATAGCTTTCTCTTTGCTTTTGTTTGTCATATTTCCCCAATTTTTGTTTCTTCTAGCTTTGCATTGGTGTCTGTATAATTTCAAGAAAAAGCTACATTCCCTAGACTTTATTGACTGATTTTACAGGAAAGCCCTTTGCCAGTCAGCCCAGCTGAATATTCTGGGAGAATCTCAAAACTTTTCTGTGGACATGTATGCTCCAGTTACCTCCCTCCATCCTGGAAAATAAGTCTCAAGGTTGTGGGACCTCTCTCACTCTTACAGAGCCTTGCTGGTTTCTCTAAACTGCCTTCCCCTTTTGCCTATGGCAATACTCTGAAAGGCTGTGATGTTAGATAGACATTCCACTGTCTTCCTCTCTCTTGATGGAGCAGTTTTAGGGCTACATTGCATTTCCCAATCTCTTAGAGCCATGCCAGCAGCAGTACAATATATGTTCCTTTTCCCTTTTCTTAAATGCCTCAAGGCATTCCAGCACTGTGCCAGGTAAGACTGAAACAGATCCCTAGAGCAATGCATTGAAAGCCCTGTGATACTGGATGCTTATTCTACTCCCTCTTTTCCTCAAGAAAGAAATTACTGGCTGAAGTGGTCTCTCTCAGCTCCAGATGTGCCAGCTTGGGCAAGGGATGAATGTGGGCAAAGTAAAAATTCTCTTCTTATCCTTTTCAATGCAGCTGTTCTCAGTTCTGTGCTCATCTGGGGTATTGCAACTTCAACTGAATTTTGAAAAATCTCAAAAAGATACTTTACTCCATATTTTATTGTTAAATTTGTTTTCTTGTGGGTAATGAGGGCTGCGACTTCCTACTCAGCCACGTTGCTAATGTCACTTCCACTTAGTTCTTTTATGGCACAAAACGAATACTTAAGAGGTGGTAGCTACTTAACAGTGTATGATAAAAATATACATTATTTCAGGAAAATAACTATTGGTATACACTTATGATGTGCTTACTATACTCTGGGTCTATAATAATGAATGAAAGATTATTCATTATTGATGAATCTGTTTTTGATGTTATTCATATTCTAGTGCATGACACTGTCAAGTAAATAGATATCTTCAGTGTAATATGACATTGATAAGGTATTATAGACTGTAAAGGAGATTGAGCAAGAGAAAAATACAGTAGTCTAGATCATAAAAGACCTCATAGCTCATATTAAGAAGTTTGAAGTCTACTTGAAAGCACTATTCAATGAAGAATAATAAGTAGGAGACATATATTATTAGTTTCAACTTGAGAGAAATGAAATTATTACAGTTGTAGCTAGAAATTAGACTGAATAGGATAAAAAGAAAAAGCAAAAACCAAACCAAAAAAAAAAAAAAAAGCTATTTTAACAAGGACTTAATTCAGACATCCCCCTTCCAAATTTACACAGCACAAATGTGTTTATTTTAACTTTGACTTTATTAATAAATTCCTCTTGTCAGAAAATATATATCCTTTTTAATACTAGACAAAGTGATAAGTAAAAACAAAGATTTTGGAAATATGTTAGATGTATGATGGGCTTAATTCATGTAACTATTTGACAAGTGTCCACTATGTGCATGAAAATCTAATAAATAAGTTCATAAATTCACAGTCTATTGGGGGGCATAAACATCCCATAATTGTATTAAGTGAAATAAGATCTCTGAAGAAGAAGTATATATGAGTACAGTAGGGCAGAATTTATCCAGCAAGTGAGAAATCTAGGGAAAACTTCCCCTAAAAGTTGGTATTTGGGCTGCAGCTTATAATACAAATGTGTATTCCAGAGAATAATGAAAGGAGCTGCTAAGCAGAGGGAATATAATACAAAATAGAACTAGCACAAAAGGTATATAAGTGCAGAATTACATATAAATATAATAACATTTATTTTTTAGGAAAGGATATATGTAAATATGTACATTCACAGAAGTGCATGAAAAGCAAACTGAAAGAATGTATCACAAAATGTTGTTAGACTAGTTTCTAATTCTGGAGTTAGAAAGTGTATTGTTAAAAAGGAGAGAAATGGGGAACATTTACATTTTTCCCTGTATGCCTGTATATTATTTACTTGTTAAAATGAGAATATATTTATCTATTACTTGTACAAAAATAAAAGAAATACAATACGCTCAAGAAAAAAAAAAAAGAAACAGCATAAACTCCTATGTTTTGTTTAGTGTGACTGTAGAGGAAGAACACAAAGAGTTTGCATGAGATGAGAGTCTTCAAGCATTAATGGGCCAGATCCCGAAGGACCTTGTGAAGACAAAAGCAACTCCTTCTTGGATACTAATCCACATGTTGACTTCTGATTAACTCCAGTTCTGGAAAAACCTCTAAGATATCTAGTTTACTGATTGTTCTTTGTGTAAGAGCACATGCTTACCATAAAGCCCGCTCTTGGGTCAAAACATCATTGATGTTACTGTACTTCAGTCGTGCTACACACTCCTATGGAATCATCCTTTCCCTATGGTGTATATACCATGACTCTGTGGTGTAATGGCATGGTGATCCACTATCTTGTTTGCGGCTGCCTGAGACACAGACATGGCCTCTGTTACTGCTTCCTATTAAATGTTTCTTCTTGAGAAACTGGGTTTGCCAGCCTCTTTCTTTGGCCTCTTAGCTTCCTTGGACTTTTTGTTTTTGTTTTTGTTTTGAGATGGAGTTTCACTAGAGTGCAGTGGTGTGTTCTCCACTCACTGCAACCTCTGCCTCCTGGGTTCAAGCAATTGTCCTGCCTCAGCCCCCTGAGTTCAAGCAATTGTCCAGCCTCAGACTCCTGAGTTGCTGGGATTACAGGTGCCTGCCATCATGCCCAGCTAATTTTTGTATTTTTAGTAGAGAAGGGGTTTCACCATGTTGGCCAAGCTGATTTCGAACTCCTGACCTCAGATGATCTATCTGCTGTGGCCTCCTAAAGTGTTGAGATTACAGGCGTGAGCCACTGTGCCCATCCTGGACTTTTAAAAGTAGGTTTGCATAGATCTGTTCACCATGGAACAGTATACAAGTGTGTGCTATCAGAACATGTAAATTTTATTTTATAAATATGATGGACCATTAAGGCATATAAGAAAACGAGTGCAGAGAGGCACATTTAAAAAGATAGCTGATAATGTTGTAGAGAGTATATTGAAAAGGAAAAATGCAACAACCAGAAGAATAGTTACAAAGTATGTTAGTCAGAAGAGGCTAAGCTATGCTGTGGTAACAAACTCTGAAATTTCAGGTGTTGCTCCCATCACTCTGACTAGCAGAAGACATTTCCTCTCCTGTTTTGAAGAATCTGGAACACATTTAACCTGAAAGACTGATGGGGCAGAAAGAAAATAATTTTGGAGAAAGCACTTGTACTTTGAAATTTCTCAGGCTGGGAGAGACACACACTAACAATGTTAAAAGAACATTGACATGTATTGTTCAGTACCTCTGCACTAACCACAAGTGAGTCTAGGAAATATGAAGAAGCTCCAAGATATTATGTTTTTAATATATTTCATAAAATGTTATCAATTTTGTCCATTAACTGTAAGGTATACATTGAAAATAGAAACCAGAGCTCCAACTTAAGAACTATTTATGGGCATAATTGATAAGATATATTAACTGGTATGTGATTAGGCAGAAGGTGCGTAGGATAAGAAGAGGGAAGTAAAAAGCATAACAGGTTATTAAAGGATAAAAGAGATTAAAATATTGACCCAATTTCTCAATGTACATTTAACTGGATGATGGTTCTACAAACTGACCTCAGGAATACAGGTGGGTGTGTATGATGAGCAAGTGATAAGTTAATACAGACTTAAAATTTACCTGATATGAATACAAAACAACTATTTAGAGATGCTAACTAGGCAGATGGAGATACTCTTTGGGAGTCACTGGTACTTTGGATGAGGTGTAACTCCTTGAAGATGGCTGAGATGGTGACTAGCAGAAGCATGGAAAAGTAGGTGGGGGGTCCCAGTAGATATGTCCCCAAAACCACTTAACGGGTTTGCTGCACTTTCATATCTGTTTAAAACCTATTTGGCTGCAGAATATTCTAAGAGGCAGAACACTGACCTAGGAATACTATGTAATATTTTTTAGGGTGGCGTTTTTTTTGAAGGATGATTTTTACCGTAAGAAGTACAGGTCTATTATAATGTCAGTCTAGTGCCAAAGAATAACTGGGTGGCGGGTGTTACTGAAAATGTGTTAGAAATTTATCTGGTAATCAATGAGACTGTACAATTGAAATTTCTTACCTAAACTGCATTATGGGTGCTCATTCATGTAGGGAAATGACTGGATTTTTCTAAATCATGAAATACCATTATCGTAACTCTGTAACAATTATTAATGACTTTTAAATTTTATTTTAGTCTTTTAATTCCCTTGAATATGGCGTTCATCCCCAAATTTCTAATTTTATATATGTCATGAACCTGCACATAGAACATTAGGCATGTGGGGTGCAGAGTCAGGAGAGAAGAGCCTTAAAAATGGGAGTCTGAGGACAAATTATATTTGAGTGTTGATATGGTTTGGCTCTGTGTCCCCACCCTTGAATTCTAATAATCCCCACATGTTGTGAGAAGGACATATTGCAAGGTAATTGAATCAAGGGAGCAGGTTTTTCCCATGCTGGTCCTATGCTAGCGAATAAGTCCCAGGAGATCTTATGGTTTTATAAAGGAGAGTTCCTCTGCACATATCTCTAGCCTGTCACTATGTAAGATGTGACTTTGCTCCTCCTTCACCTCCTGCCATGATTGTGAGGCCTCCCCAGCCATGTGGAACTGAGAATCAATTAAACCTCTTTCTTTTATAAATTACTCAATCTCAAGTATGTCTTTATTAAAGCAGCATGAGAACAAACTAATGTAAGTGTCCTGACAAGAGCTGGAACAGAGAGATGGGGAGTGGCCATGGAGTAAGAAAGGAACTAGGAATAAATGGTTTCATAGAAGCCAAAGGGGCAAGACAAGAAAGATGTCAACTGATGAATACATGAAACATCTTTTGCCAAGTCCACTGCTTGGAGAGATGATTGGAAGCCTTGCTGGAGGTGTTTCATTGGAAAGCAGAGGTACGGAAGTGTCTAAGCCAGAGAGCAGTGAAATGACGTGTGACTATAGCACATTGTTAATAAGTTTAGCTGTGTTGTACAGAAAGCAGAGAGAACATTTTCTCCATACGTTTCCCTTATTCCATACCATTGTAAATCTTTTTGGAACACAATTGATTCTCTTTGCCCAGAAGCAATGGAGTCAGCAAGAGAAAGCCAGTCATGTTTAGAGCAAAGAGGTACACAGAGCACATATGTCTGGTTGGATAATGCACAGATCCACAGGGAGCCCTAATTCAATATACAGCTAATGCTCAATGTCCTTCTCTTTCTTTAAACAAAGTAAGAAATAGATAGACTAATGTGTCTTTTGTTTCCTTATTCACGTTCCAACTGGCAACATGTACTTTATGCTTTTTCCCACCGTAAACATTAACTTTTTATAGATGTCCATTTAAAAGTCAACGGAAGAAATGTTCACAAATAAATCAATATGGAAATTGTCAAGTTTTGATTGTGCCACAGATCAGGATCCACTTAGCAACTATTTCTTTTCTCTTACACAGAAATGTCTCTTGGATATGTATTTGTTGTGTAACCCATTTCATATTTCTTCTTCTAAATAAATAAAAGTGTGACAATCATTTCCGTCTTCGCACAGAGTCAACTTGCCAGCATCAGTGATCAAAGCTGGGCACTCAGGCTTACCACGCTGTCAATTATTCCATAACATGTATTACAAATACTGAAAATGCTTTCCCTTATTTTTCCAATAAAAACTGATGTTTACAAAATATTGATACTATGTAGAAAAGTGGTATCAGAAGCCGTGTTTTCAACACAAATGTTTTCTATTAGTCAAGAAACAAGTTCTGAGACACATTTGAAAAACTAGTCAGAGAGATTTACTCTTTAACTTTTAATAGCGATAGATTTTATTTTTCTATTTGATGATGACAAAAAAAACTCTATGCTACTCAAGGAAAGAAGTTTCATAGATACCATTTTTGATGAAAGGGAATTTTGCTTCCCTCCTGGACAACACACTACTCTGTGAAACTTGAATTTACAATCACAAAAGCAACATCACAGTGCTTTATTTCTCTACCTATCACTGAACTCTCAGGCTTCCCCAGAATTTTTGCCTTGAACTTCTTTCCTTCTATATTTTTTTCTAATTACCTTAGTTATCCATGACTCCATCTGTTTTCAAGGTTTCAAATTAAGTATATGTGTTGCATTCTTTCTAAGTAGTAATTCATTATCTTTAAAACTCTGGCCACATACCTCCAACAATCGTATTGAACTCAATGCGAAAACTAATGATTCTACTCCCAAATCCACTCCACTTCCAAAAGAATATTTAATAAATGATGCCACCATCCTCTTTAGTTCAAAACCTAGAAACCTTAAGTCATTTCACTCTCTCTATTTTACACAACAAACTCCTAACAAATCTTACTGATTTTTCCAGGAAGTTATCTGCATGCTTTATCTTGTCCTCTTCATCTTCAATGCAATTCCGTAATCAATCTAAAGCCCCACTTCTAGGCATGTGCAACAGCTTCCTGTACATTATATTCTCTTACCACAAGGCTTTCCTGTCTCCAGTCCATCTTGCAAACTCTTATTAGAGTTGCTTATGTGAAATAGATATGCTCATGCACGCATGTTGAAACCCTTATTGACTTAGAGTCATTTATAGTAGAAAGTACAAAATTCCTAACATGATTTATAATACCCTTTACAGTCTATTTTCAAGCTGCATCTAGATACTTCTGTCACATGGATTTCTCACAGTTTTTCAAAATACTCTTCCATTTTTTTGAATTTTTGTTTCTTATTCATGTCTACTTTATCCCACTAGTAAATGCATAATGCCCATCAATGATAGACTAGACAGGGAAAATGTAGCACATATACACCATGGAATATTATGCAGCCATCAAAAACGATGAGTTTGTGTCCTTTGTAGGGACATGGACGAACCTGGAAACCATCATTCTCAGCAAACTGACAGAAGAGCAGAAGATCAAACACCACATGTTCTCACTCATAGGTGGGTGTTGAACAATGAGAACACATGGACACAGGGAGGGGAGCACTACACATTGGGGTCAGTTGGGGGGAAATAGGGGAGGGACGTTGGGGGGTGGGGAGCTGGGGAGAGATAGCAAGGGGAGAGATGCCAGTTGTAGGTGATGGAGAGGAAGGCAGCAAATCACACTGCCATGTGTGTACCTACGCAACAATCTTGCATATTCTTCACATGTACCCCAAAACCTAAAATGCAATTAAATAAATAAATAAATAAACAAATAAATAAATTGCGGATAGAAACTTCAAATGCTCACATCTGTGTCCTCCTCTTTTGCTTAGCAAAGTGCTAGATGTGGGCCTATGTGACCAGTTTCCAGGCAGTGAAAAGTGGGTAGAAGTAATGTCAACCATTCCTAGACTTAAATCTCAAAATTATGTGCTTAAATCTTTGTGGGGAATCTCTTTTCCTGGTATGGTAACTGGGCGTACAGAATCGAATAAAAGTCTCTGATGCCTGAGATTATTGTTAGAGTAAGCCTGACTCACTGAACAACTTCACAGAACAATGCTCCTTTGCCAATTAGCATTGCGATTGTGACATAAGCAAGAAATAAACTTTTATTATGCCCAGTCATTGAGATTTATGAAGTATTTGTTACAACAGCTGTTGATACTTGTTACTTACCCTGATATAATGACCTAACAAGGTTATCACTCTCAAAGAACCTCAAAGAGAAGGATAGGTCTTTCCAGTGCACTCTTATGTTAGCATGCTATTGTCCCTTTGAAAAAACATATTTTGTTCTTAGCTTTTTTCTACACCAGCATTTTTTCCCCTAGGGCATACTTTCAAAGAGAAGATAATTGTGATTTTATTCTAAGGAATGAGTTGCACAAGCAAACATGTTTAGGGGACACTGGCTGAAACAAATGTAAATAAGTACATGCGACTGTATGTTTGGATTTGTGTGTGTGCTTGTGACTTAGAGTGCAATTAATTGCAGAGTTCTGTCTTTAATGTGCTAAAGACTTATGTCCGCCTCCAAGAAGAATAAGATTAGTCAGCATTTTTCAAACTGCTTTAACCAAGAAATTCCTTTTCAAGGCACATTTACCCGTGATTCTCTAAACAGGTTTTCAAGTAAGACACTATAGGATTTATAAGATGATAGGATTTGGTGAAGAGTGTTACTTCGGTGAGGGCAGGGCCTATTTCACACTTATTTCTGTGTCCACATCAGGTAGCACGTAAACCAGCATGTAACAGTAGTACAATTATTTGTTAACACATGCTCATTTTTCAATAAATAACCTTTGTTTTCACATCAAACAAATCTTAAATAATAATAAAAAAATGCCCTTGCATTTTCTCCTTCAAAAACTTACGCTTTCCTCAAACTACTCAATAGGAATGCAGATTTAGTGAAGTTTACTGGAAACACTCATGGTGAATGAAAGTGCTTTTGTGGCACACCAAACTACTAATAACAAAATAAGAATCTGTTGTTGTCATTGTTCCCCTTTGGTGATCACCTGCAGGATTCCAGCTCTCTTTCTGCTACACAGTCTCTAAATCCCATTCTGTTTCTTTTACAGATTGATTTGGTCCTTTTTCTGTTCTCTTCATCCTTGACATGGTGAAATCACAAGCACTGGAAATTCAGACACTCAGTGGCCCTTCCAAGGATCCATCCATCTTCCTAGGCAGGATGCTATTAGTAGAAAAATATTTTGTCCTTGTCATTCTGTAGTAGTATTCTTTCCTTGTATTAGTGTTATAAAAATTTCATACATTTCCCTTGAATTTTTCCTTCAGCCAGATGCAAATAAAATTTTACTTGCTTTTATTTAAAATGTTATTATTTTGTATATTCTGTCTTACCTGAGGCTATGTAGTAGAATATATAATATATTAAGAATATATGGCATATGTAATAGAACCTTGAAATATGAATTTATCATCTAGGTAGTGTAAAATATGTAGTATCACCCTTGGAAAACTCAAACTGATCAGTGAGCAGAAGAAAAAAAAACGAGGAAAATGATGATGACAGTGATGAAGAAGAACAAAGACAAAAAGGGAACATTCATTGTTTGTTATCTGCTAAGTACTATACTTACCAGTATCAAATACAAATCTTATTTAATACACAAAATGTGCTTATAAGTTTAATGTTATTTTTAGCTGAGAATCCCAAAACTCTATTTATATGAAAAAAAAAATCAAGCACACTTTTTTCCCCTCTCTAAGTTCCAAAGTAATTGATAAGTGTTAAAAGATGACAGGTGGCTATAAAAATATTAGCTTTATTACAGCACGTACTCATTGGAAAAGGTATTTTGAAGATGTGGGCAAAATCAGGCTGTGTACTTTTTTCTCCAAAACTGAGTTACCTGGTCAAAACTGTAACCACTCCCAAATACAGCCAGCTGAAAAAATAATAGACTACACATCAACAGCTTGAGAAAGAAAAATCACATGGTTATATGAATAGACATACACAAAAAAGCATTTGACAAAGTCCAACAGCTGTTCAAGATTTAAAAAAAAAAAAAAAAAAAACTCTCAGCAAACTAGGAATAGACAGTGATAGGGTTTTGCTGTGTCTTCACCCAAAATCTCATCTTGTGTTGTAATCCCATAGTGCCCACAGTCAAGGGTGGGACCAGGTGGAGGCAATCGGAACAAGTGAGTAGAATCCCCAATGCCGTTCTCTTGCTAGTGAGTGAGTCTCACAAGATCTGATGATTTTATAAGTTTCTTGCATTTCCCCTGCTTGTACTCAGTCCATCCTGCTGACCTGTGAAGAAGGTACCTTCTTCTACTTTGCCTTCTGCAATGATTATAAGTTTCCTGAAGCCTCCCCAGCAATGCGGAACTATGAGTCAATTAAATCTTTTTTCTTTATGCATCACCCAGTCTTGCATATTTTTCATAGCAGTGTGAGAACAGACTAATACAGAAAATAACTTCCTAAGTTTGTTGAAGCATATCTATTAAAAACCTATAGGTAACATAATGCTTAATTATGAGAAAGAAGTTTCCTGTTAAGATCGGGAAAAGGCAAGCATGTCCCCTTTCTTCATACTTCATCAACATCATACTGGAAATCTTCACTGAGGCAAAAGACAAGAAAAGAAAAGTAGACAACCTGTGGAGGAAGAAATAAAGTTGAACTTGTTTTCAAATGACATAATTGTATTTGTAGAGACTCTAAAATAATTGACCCCGCCAAAAAAATAAAACATTTTGGAACTTATAAGCAATTATAACCAAGTTGCAGGATACAAGTTTAATATACAAAAGTTCATAGCTTTTCTATATAACAGCAATAGACACATGGATTTTTAAATAAGAAACACAATTTTAATTTTAATAATATCAATCATATTAGAAACAAATAAGTGATCAAACTAAATTAGAATGAAAAAAGAGAAAGATACTTTATAGAACAAAAAGACTCAAAATTCTAACATAATCTATACATTTAACACAATCTCAACCAAAACCTCAAAAGTTATTCTGTGGCTATCAGCAAACTGATTCCAAAGTTTATAGGGAGAAACAAATGGCCAGAATAACAAACACAATGTTGAAGAACAAAGTCAGAGGACTTACACTACCTGACTTCAAGACTTACTATAAAGCTACAGTCATCAAAACAGTATGGTAGCAGTGAAAAAAATGTATAAATTGATTAATGGAACAGAGTAGATAGCCAATAAGTAGACCCATATAAATATAGTCAGCTGATATTTGACGGAGGAGAAAAGGCAACATAATGAAGAACAGATTTTTTTTCAACAAACGATGCTGAAGAAACTGGACATTTACATGCAAAAACTAATAATCTAGATACAGACTACACTCTTCGTAAAAAATTAACTCAAATGGATCATAGGCTTAAATGTAAAACAAAAAACTATAAAGCTAGTTGAAGATAACAGAGGAGAGAAAATCTAAATGTCTTTGGGTATGGTGGCAATTTTAGTTACAAAACTAGTCTTGATATACAAAAGAAATAATGTTTAAGCTGGCTTCATTAAAATTAAAATCTTCTAGCCAGACATGGTGGCTCATGCCTGTAATCAGCACTTTGGGAGGCCAAGTTTGGTGGATCACTTGAGGTTAGGAGTTTGAGACCAGCCTGGCCAAACATGATGAAATCCCATCTCTCTCAAAAAAAAAAAAAAAAANAAAAAAAAAAAAAAAACAGTTTTGGTGGTAGGCGCCTCTGTGATCCCAGTTACTCGGGGGGCTGAGTGGCAGAATCACTTGAACCAGGGAGGCAGTGGTTGCAGCGAGCTAAGATTGTGCCACTGAACTCCAGCCTGGACAATGGAGAGGGGCCCTCTCTCAAAAAAAAAGAAAGAAGAGAAAAACTTCTGCTCTGCAAAAGAAAGGCATCGTCAAGAGAGTGCGAAGACAAGCCACAGACTTGGAAAGAATATTTGCAGAAGACACCAAAAAACTGTTATCCAAAACTGATATCAAATGATATTCAAAAATCAACCAAAAAAAGTTGTCCAAAGTAAACAAAGAACTTTAAAACTCAACAATAAGAAAATATATGAACTGATTTTAAAATGCGACAAAGATTTGAACAGGAATTTCATTGAAAAATATAGAGTGGTGGCAAATAAGCATATGGAAATATGTTCCACATCATATGTTATTAGGACACTAGAAATTAAAACAATTATATCACCACAAACCTAATAGAATGGCATAAAAATCTAAACACTGACAAGACCAAAGGCTGATGAGGATATGCGACAACTCTCATTCATTGCTGATGAGAATGCAAAATGGTACCACCACTTTGAACGCCATTTGGACAGTTTCTTGTGTAACTAAACATACCTTTATCTTACAGTCCATCAATCATACTTCTTAGTATTTACCCAAACTGGTTGAAAATGTATGTCTGTATAAAAAGCTACACACAGATGATTAAAGCAGCTTTATTCATTATTACCCAGAACTTGGAAGCCACCAACATGTCCTTCAGCAGGTGAATGGGCATATTCAAACAATGAAATATTATCCTGCACTAAAAAGAAATGAGCTGTCAAGCCATGAAAAGACATGGAAGAAGCTTAAATGCATAGTATCAAGTGAAAGAAGGCAATCTGAACAGGCTACAAACTGTATTATTCCAACAATGTGACATTCTAGAAAAATAAACTATGGAGAATTTATTTTTGCTGTTGCCAGGGGCAAAGAGGGAATAGGGGATATGAATAGGAAGAATATGGGTAATTCTTAGAGTAGTGAATTTATTCTGTATGATAATATAATTATGGATACATGTCATTTTACATTTGTCAAAATCCATAGATGGTACAATACCATGAGTGAACCCTAATGTAAAATGTAGACTTTGGGTGATGATGATGTATCACTTAT
Source organism: Cebus imitator (assembly GCF_001604975.1). Lineage (NCBI taxonomy): Eukaryota > Metazoa > Chordata > Mammalia > Primates > Cebidae > Cebus > Cebus imitator. Next base: position 2,973,751 of record NW_016107442.1, read on the forward strand.
ATACACTAATTATAACAAATGTACCATTCTGCTGTTGCATATTGATAGTGGGAGACTGTCTGTGTGTGGGGTTAGAAGGTATATGGAAAGTCCTTGTGTTTTCTGATCAACTTTGTTGTGAACATAAAACTGCTTCAAAAACTAGTCTTTTTTTTTTTTTAATAGACTACACATCTCAATATGACAACACAATGTACCGCTGAGAGGTAGTGAATCTCTATGAAGTTTTACAATCCAAAAAGATAGGGAGCCAGAAAAAGTATGTCACAGGCACCAGAAAGATTTCAGTGACAGGGAACCCAAATGAAGAATGTTGTCCCCTCTTTAATCCCAGTAAGGCATCAGGAATACCGCACATTATTCTTGGAACATAGCAGAATGGCAAAAGAAGACGAAATGGGTTGCAACAAATTGCTTCTTAGATAGCCCTCAATAATTCTTGTAATCTCATATCTACAACCTTTCATAATTCTTTCTCTTCAGTAATCAATGGCATACTTCAAAGTTAGGAAATGTCACTTCCATGATTAGAATACAAAAGAGTCTCATTTCCACCTAGATTCTCTCCCTTGAGTGTTTAATGAAGCAAGTTGACATGTTGGGAAGACCAATGAACAAGAAACTGAGGATGACCTCCTGCCAACAGTCAGCTAGAAATTCTGGCTCTCGGTCCAACAGCCCCAATGAAATGTAATTTTGTATACAACCACCACAAGTGAGCTTGGAAGCAGATTCTTCTCCATTTGAGCCTGCGTATGAGACCCTAGTTCTTGCTGACATTTTGAATGGTGCCCCCTGAGAGACTCTGATGTAGAGGACCCAGGAGAGTTGTGCACAGACTCCTGACCTACAAATACTGTGAGTAAATAAATGAGTATTATTTTAAATCCCAAAGTTTGTTGTAATTTTTATGTAGAAATAGATAACAAAGGTTTGCCAGTTTCCTCTGCCAGTTCTCAACTTAATCCTAAATGTTGTACTTTTATTGATTGTGTTGATATTGCTCTGTGTCAGTGAAGCCTAACCAAAACATTAAGCTGAACCAACACATGCATTTGGAAACTGCTGTGCAATTTAGCGAGAAATATTACTTGATTAAGCACATAGTAACAATAATAAACCTTGCATTGTCTGAGTCATTTTGCTTAATAGACATCATTCTCTGCTAATAAAATAGATATCATCACTGTGTTTTTGTTAGTAGCTATAATAACAACTGACTTTCATTTATCATTAACTGGTACTAACTGTATGACATTAGAAAAATTATATAAATGCTCTGATCTCCAGTTTCCCCACTTTTTAAGTGGCTATAGGATGAGGATTACATGAGTTAATATATAGAAAATTTTACTACAATTCTCAGACAATATAATGCATTTAGTAAATGTCAATTCGTCTTATTATAAATATTATAAAAGGAATTCCAGTTACCTGTTAAACCAGTTTGCACCAGGAGAAAGCTTATGATTATAGAGCTAAGACAGCTTTCCTATGACACTTTACTGATATAATTTCTTAATTACTCATTCTTATTCATTTTTTTCTCATGAAAAGAGAAAATTTTACAGTTTCCAAAAAAATAGTTTCCTAGGTAACTGTGATGTAAAGACACTACAGAATTATCAAAAGGGTCCTCAGTGGTACTTCTTAGAAAAATAAGCCAAAGAAAGCAGAGAGGGAAAAACCGGTCTTTCAAAAATTTAAGTAACTAAATATATTATTTTCATCATGAAATGAAAGCTGATTAGTAAGTCAAAGAAAGCCTTCTCTCCTTGTGAACAATCCTTTTCCAAAACCTGAATAAAATAGACTCTGCTGAAAAGCTCCTCAAAATGAGAAAATCACAGATAATCTTCAATTATATGTACTCCTTGGGATTTATAAGAAACAAGGCCCATTTGTTTTCTGTACAGAGCCAAATAAAAATATTCTTGATTCAGCCAAGCATGCATGGAGTTAAAATTATTACTTAATCATAGTTCATTATCTTTTCTTATTGAGAGTATTGCCTTAAATGACCACCTCATTAAACAATGATTGTACATCTTTTCTAAATAAACACCTAACAAACATTCTTACATATAGAATACCCTAGAATAATGTTTTTCTAAAAAAACTATTTATGAGAATCATGGACTTAAGAAAACATATAAAACAGATGAGATTGAAAAAGAAAATTTATTTGAAGTTCATTTAAAGCCACTAGCAAAAATAAAAGCAATATGGGCTATCCGTCTCTGTTCCAAGAACTGTATTAGGTATCACCTAATTTTCAAAGTTATCTTGCAAAGATTCCTACAAGGCAGGTGTCATTTCCGTACTCTTTTTACAGGCTAGGAAATTGCACTTTTGAGATTATTTTATTTACAAAGATTTATGTTCTCACTCTACTTACACTAAGCTTTTTATGAAATTTCTCAAAATTAAAGCCATCTTCAGCTAAATACTTGACAAAATCTGGTGACTTCTAATATTACAGAGGGAGGAAGGCAACATTTTAGCCAAGAATAATTTTTTAGAAAGGATTATCTCCCACCGAACCAAATATCTATGATAAAACCAAACAATAACACATCAAAACTCCGAGATTTGAGATTAGAGAGTTTACATGCATTGCAGCCTTAACTTTCCCTACTATCCTATTAAATAATTATAATCTTTTCAGATGATCAGAGAAAGGAACTGCTACAAGAATACTCAAATACTCTTTAATTTTTAAACTTTTTGGATTTTGTTAATATTGTATTTTACAGTTCAAATAAAAAATTTAGAGCCATTGCAATATTTTGTCAGTAATTTCTGAGCCATGATTAGCATAAGGAAGGTTCAAACAGCTCACAGTACAAAAGAGTAGATCTCTTGCTAAGGCAGATACCATGCATGTGGGTGATTGCAGTCACCCTAACGCAGCTCAGGGCTATGGAGGTGTAGCATAGGTTGGTCCTTGCCAAATTCAGTTATCTACTGGCTGGTAGTAACTAAATGATCTGGAGTACAAATGTTGTCCTTATTCAATTTTTGTCGACTCAAGCCCCCCTGTCAATACTGAAGAACAGTTTCCTATGATTTTGAAGAAGCACCAGATTCAAGCTCTGTCAGTATTACAGGTTCATCATAAAAATTTAAGTCAAACTTGATAGCTTATAACAACAAAATTTATTCTCTCAAAATTCTACCGGACAGAAATCTAAAATTAAGATGCCCTCAGGGCCACAGTATCTCCAAAGACAATAGGTGAGAATCCTTTATTGCCACTTCAATCTTCTAGTGTCTCCAGATGTTTCTTGCCTTGAGGCTGTATGAGTCCAGTCTCTGCTTCTGTCTTTACCTGGCCTTCTCTCTTGTGTGTCCTCCTCATTATCTGTTATAAAAGCAGGTGACACTAGACATAGTAACTATTCCTAATCTAGAGTGATTTCTTCTTGAGATCCTCAACTTAATTATATCCATGAATAACCTTTTTCAAATAAGCTCAAGTTCATAGGTTGGAAAGATTAGAACATATATTTTGGGGACCATGATTGAATCCACCAGATAAACCTGGCTCTGGAATCAGGTACCCCTGGGTGAAAATCTGATCTTCAGTTACTAACTGAATGGCCCAGAGCCCTTTTTTGAAAAAATCTATAAAATGTAGGGGATTGCTTAAGCACCTATGCCCTGGATTTGTAGTGAAGATCACATGACCAAAATAGTAAGATTCATAGTATAGCATCTGATACGAAAGTTCTCTATTATTACTAGCTATTTCATCAATATCTCATGTTTGAGACTTGCATACACAATGGTAGCAGGCCAGCATCCAGCCAAAGAAAAACTAAAATGTGCACATCATTGCCCTCTTGCTCCAATTGAGATAATTTCATAAGATATCATCCCAAAAATAATAGAAAAGTTAATGATCATGCAGGACAATTGACCAGATTCCAAAGATGATAAAAATAATGTTGAGAGAGAAATACAACATGTTTATCAATAACTACACAGAACATTAGGGGGACAGCAAAAACTAGAACTCAGGACTTAATGCTGCCTATTTCGTTCCTACTTTGTATGCTATTGCTTGTTAGATAAACCATTGCTGGCAATTATCTTCATCAACATAAAGAGAAATGTGAATCTTGAAAAAAATAGGTATTTTTCATTTTAGATATTTTTCCAGACTCACTCTATATGATGGTTAATTTTACGTGTAAGGTTGCCTGGACCATACGGTGCCCAGATATTTGGTTAAATATTATTCTGGATGTGTCTGTGAAGATGTTTCTGGATAATATTAACATTTGACTTAGTAAACTAAGTAAAGAAGATTGTTCTTCCTAGTGAGGAAAGACTAATTCCTTATAAGAAACCAGTCTGTATGTGTGTGTGTGTGTGTGTGTGTGTATGTATCTAGGTATACATGTATGCAATGTACTCTGTGTGTGTATATGCTTATGTGCTCTCTCTATACACATATATTATCTGTGTTTGTTTATATATACACACACATATACAATTTGTGTTTGTGTTTGTGTGTGTGTGTGTGTGTGTGTCTGTGCATAGTCATACTTACATTGATATTTTGGTCAACAATGGGCCAGATATGTGACAGTGCTCTCATAAGATTATAATGGAGCTGAAAAACCTCAATCACCTAGTGGCATCTCAATGATCTTGTCCCTAGGTAGGCCTCAGATAATGTGTGTACATCTTTTTTTTTTTTTTTTTTAAATAAAACAGCTTAAAAAGTAAAAAATAGAAAAAAACTCCTAGAATGAGGATATAAAGAAAGTATTTTCTCAAGCTGTAAAATGTACTTGCATTTTAATCTGTTATTACAAAAGAGTTAAAATAGTTAAAATGCTTATTGGGTAAAAAAATAATAATAAGCTAAGGTAAATTTATTATTGGATAAAGACAAATACTTTTATTTTTTTTAACTTAATGTAGCCTAAATGTATTTTTTTGTTTGGGTGGGGGCGGGTAGTCAGGGACAGGGCAGGGGAGAGGGCTCAGTCTTTCTTGGCAGCGGCTTCCCTCATGGTGGCCAGGGCATTGCTCAGCTCCTCCCGCTTCCTCTTGGTGCGGATGCGTGTCCTCACGCTTTTCTTGATGAACTGAGAGCCCGTTTGTCCTTGGAGACCTTCAGTAACTCCATTGCACACCGCTTGTACCATGCAAAGCCGCACATCTCGTGGATCATGTCCCCCATGAACTTGGTGTGTTTGGTCAGATGCCCGTGGCGGGGGCTGTGCCTGGGCTTGCTCACGTTTTTTGGTCACCTTGTGGCCCTTGTTGAGGCCCACGGCCATAGGGTGGCGAAGGGCTGTGGCTGCTGCTCTCCAGTGGTGGCCGTGGTGGTAGCTACAGTTTTTATAAAATCTAGCAGTGTCCTATGCCTTCATTCACTTATCACTCACACATGGACTCACCAGAATGGCTTCTAGATTCTGCAAACTCCATAGCATTGCCCTATATAGATGCGCCATTTTTTATCTTTTATATTTACTGTACCTTTCTATGTTTATATACAGATACTCATTATTATCTTACGATTGCCCAAGTATTCAATATAGTAAGGTGCTGTACAGATTTGTAGCCTAGGAGCAATAGGCTGTACCCCATTCATAAGTTTGTAAGAACACTCTACGTTGTTCACACAATTACTACATTGCCTAATGACACATTTATTAGAACATTATTAAGTGATTTGTGACTATATATAAGCATCTGTGTATACATATATATATATATACACACTCTGTTTATATGTATTCTATATACATATATATTATCTCTGTATATATATCTATATAGTACCTATAGATATTCTGTATGCAGATATATATTCTCAGAATATATACATATAAGTATACAGAACATATATACATAGACAATGTATACATATATACATGTATATGTATATAGACACACACTGATTACAAGAAATTGTCATTGTCATGGTTAATTTTATATGTCACCTTGACTGTATCATGGGGTACCCAGATTAAACACAATTTCTCCATATGTTCATAAGATTAGCATTTGAATCCATGGATTCATTAATGTAGATTGTCCCCTGCAATGTAGGTGGACATTATTCCGTCCACTGAGGGCCTGAATAGAACAAAAAAGTTGAGGAGCAGAAATTTGCCCCTTTTTCTTCCAGCATGCCTACTTTAGCTGAGACATTAGTTCTCTTGTTCTCAGACTGGAATTTACACTGTTGTCTTCCCCAGTCTTCATGCTTTCTGACATGGATGAGAATTACAACATTGGCTTTCCTGGGTCTCCACCTTGCAGATGGCAGAACATGGGACTTCTCAGCCTCCATTAGCATGTGAGCTAATTCCTCATAAATTCATTTGTGCATGTGTGTGTGTGTCTCTCTCTCTCTATATATATATATAATTAATATAATACATTAATATATAGAATTAATATTATATATTATGTTAATATCATATAGTATATTATTGTTATATGTATACTATATTAATATACTATATATAATATTATTTTAAATGTTCTGTTCCTCTAGAACCACTCTTGGTATCAAAATCTGTGTTATTCAGGATTCTCCAGAACTAGTATGATATATACTTATATATATCTCCTTATTATTGATCTTTGCAGTCAAGGATAATCATTTCAAGACAATTACGTAATCCTCTTTGTTTTTACTTTGAAAACCTTTGTCTCCTTTTACCTTCCTGAATATGCGCATAGTTTACTATCACATGAGCATTCCCACTGCAATGCTCTATCCCTCAGTAAACCAATAGGATATACATATCCTATTTTTACCAAGAGTGGTTCTAGAGGAACAGATTAGGAATGAGTTTCCTGAATTGGTTCCAGATTTTCTGAAATTGGGTCTCTAATATGACTAGATTTAAAGATACTAATGACTCTACTTTTAGTAGTAAAGAAAGCCTTGATAATCCATGGCATGATCTAGAAATAGAGATACACCAACATGTAACTCTAGCCTAGGAGAGCTGCAGGTATGAGACATACAGATTTCTACCACAAAAGCTGCTGTGTACGCTGTTCCCATTAAAGTCACAGGAGCTGGGCTGCCTTGGGGCCTTAGAGATCCAATCCCATCCCAGTATGTACAGAAGGGTAGAAAAGGAATCAAGAAAGATTATTTTAGTCTTATTATTTAATTTTGTATATCCTGATGGAGGTTGGACTTACTTGGGGCCAGTTATCCCTTTCTTTTTGCCTGCTATTTCTGCCTTTTGGAATAGGAATGTTTATTCTATGCCTATTTTACTGTTGCATTTTGGAAATCGATAATGTGTTTTGATTTCACAGGCTCACAACTGCAGAGAAATTTGCTTCAGGATGAATTGTACTTTGAATTTTATCTATGTCTGATTAGATGAGACTTTAGATTTTGGAATTTAGAGTCAATGTTAGAATGAGATAAGATTTTTGAGGCTTTAGGATGGAATAAACATACATTGTATATAAGAAGGACATGACTTTCAAGGGACCAAAGTAGAATATCCTTGTTTGCATGTTTGTCTCCTCCAAAACTCATGTGGAAATTTCATTGCCATTGTGATACTATTGGGAGGTGGGACATTTAAGAGGTGTTTAGGTCTGAAGGTTTCTAGCCTCATAAATGAACAAATTCTGTTTTCATGGGAATGAATGAGTTCACCCCCTCTTTCACACTCTGTCTCTCATACCTTTGAAATGATGCAGCAGGAAGGCCCTCACCAGATGTGAGCTCCTTGATCTCGGACTTCCCAGCCTTGGGAACTGTAAGAAAAAAATTAGTTCTTTATAAAGTATTTAGTCTAAGATATTCTGTTATAACAATAAAAATGAACTAAGGTAGTTATCCAGAAGGCTGATTTGCTCTGAATCTGTAACCAATATGTGGCACTATTTCTCTAATAGTCAGGATTCACGGGTCTAGGAATTAAGGGGTGGAAATTGTACCTGCACCACTTTCTATTATTTCCAGTGACCCACTAGCAAAGTTTTTGTTTACTCATCCCACAATTATATGTAACGCTGGCTGGCTAGAAGTCTCAGCTCTAGAAGGATGAATGCTTCCACCTGGAGACACACAATGATTTCATTGAACTAGAAGTTAAGATTGCCACTCAGCCATCAGGCTCTTCATGCATCTGAATCAACAGCAAAAAAGAGAGTTACTGTGCTGGATGGGGTGACTGATTGACTAGTGAAGGAAAATTGGATTCTCACTTCATAGTGGAGGTAAGGAAACTATGTCTAGAATATATAGGAGATTTTTTAGTATTACCATGTTCTGAGATCAAGTTCAATAAAAAGCTACAACAACCCAATTTAGGCAGGATTGAGGAGTAATCATCCTACTAATGAGTTTCCAACAAGTTAAAGACCAACCAGCTGAGGTGCTTGCTAAAAGCAAAGGAAATCCAGGGAGGGTAGTAGAAAAAGGTAATTAAACATGCCAGCTATGACCACATGAACAGTTACAGAAAAAAGGACTATAATTGTCATGAGTGTTTTTTCTTATGTCATCATATGTATATATACAGCAAATATCTGTTTTCTTCCCACTCTCGTTTATTTCTCCTATAACATACAGTATTCACATCACATCATAGTTTAAGTATTATTAATTTTACATAATAGTATTTCAGTTATAGAATACTAAGTGGAAAAGTAAATACCATGTAAATATTTTATTTCTTTTTTTCTTCTGGAAGGGATTAGTTCATTTTTGGTTGTACTAAGATAGTCATATCATGTTAAGTGAAATTATGATTTTGTAATTACCTTTATTTGTAGATTAAGCATAGATGTATGTGAATAAAGTATAGATGTATATGAATTAATAAATAGAAGTACAGATGTATATGAATGAATGAAGAAGATGTATGTATATGAAGCAAATTTGACAAGGGTGAAGTTATGATCACTTACTTTATGTGTCAACTTAACTGGGTCATGAGGTGCCAGATATTTATAATGACATTATTTTGGGTGTGCCTCTATGGTGGTTCTAGATGAGATTAACATTTGAAGGGATAGACTTAGGAAGTGAGATGGCCCCCTCCAGTGTTTGTGGGCCTTATCCAAGGTGTTGAAGTCCAGAGTATAGTAAAAAGCTGAGTAAGAGATAATTCCCTTTCTCTGCCTAATGGTCTTGAGCTGAGGTCTTGAGCTTGTAACTGAAACCTACACCATTATCTCTCCTCATTCTTGGGCCTATGAGCTACAAATCCTGGGACTTCTCGGCCTCTGTAATTACATTAGCCAATTCTTCAGAATAAATCAATCTTTCTTTCTGTGTATTAATGTTTCCTTATCTCTCTTGCTCTATGTGTGTGTGTATATATGTATGTATATGTGTGAGTATTCTATATATATTGTATGTATAACCCATATATTATATATATCCTATGTATATTCTCTATGTATATGTCTTATTTGTGAATCTTGATTAAGCCTCTAGCATTCAAGCTTTTTGATTCACATTTGAATTTAGTATAGTTATTTTTCCATTTCTCTTATCTCCCTTTCAGAGTACATGTTCCTTGAGAACCAAAAAAGGTCTTTCCCCACAATGAAATATTTTTGATAGCAGGATGACTGTATCTATAAGATATAGCATAGGGCCAGAAACATAGTGAGTTCCAAATAATCAATTGCTGAATAAGTTAATATTCCTAACTTATTCTCACTTAATAAATATTTATTAAGTTGGACATTGTGAGAAACTCGCTATTTAAAAATTCACTTTTATATCTTCTACAGAGTGTGCTGCACTTGGTTAATGTTCAAACATGTGTGTTGAATGTACAACATAGAGAGTTTTGAAAGATTATAAACTGGTAACCTGATTTCCTTCAAATAAAGATAAAGTTAAGGTCATCTTAAATTACCTTGACAGTTCTAATGCCATTTCTAGCATAATTCTAACATTTCACTTGGTAAATTCTATTTTCTGAGTTAAAGATAATATAAAGGGCCAATGTACTGAAAACGAATTATGACACTGGTTTACAGCTATAAGTAATTTCAGGGCTATGCCAAAAGCACTTTTAACATGGCCTTACTAGCCCAGCATGGGGAAAGATCTGCTGTTGTGCCATACCACTAGACTTTGGAGAGTATATAATCACTTCCACAGAACTTCTAGAACAAATGGCAAGCGTGCCACCAAGCTGGTTGACACTAAGTCTGGGTGCCAATCCAGGATTTTATTAAAAGAAGCAATTATAATAGAATAGCTCACCAACATGGCTAAACTCCATCTCTACTAAAAATATAAAAATTAACACAGTAATGCATGCCTATAATCTCAGCTACTCGGGAGGCTGAGACAGGAGAATCGCTTGAACCCAGGAGGCGGAGGTTGCAGTGAGCCAAGATTGCACACTGCACTCCAGCCCAGGTAACATTGCAAGACTCATTTCAATAATAATAAGAAGAAGAATAGTAATAGTAATAATACTAGAACAGCTCAAGACAGAGCCATCTGGAGAGGAAATCTAGACTATATTTCAGGCCAAGGTTTCAAGATGTCAAGTTTACCTTTATTTCAATAGGCATGCTCATGAAACAAAACTAAAAATAAATTTTTTTTAAACCCAGGAGATAGTAAACAGAGTATATTGGTTTAGGACTGGTGTAACAAAGTACAACAAAGTGTGTGGCTTAAATTACAGAAATTTTCTCACAGTTCTGGAGGCTAGACGTCCAAGATCAAGGTATTAGCAGGATTGTACTCCCCCGAAAGCATTAGAGAAGATTCTTCATGGAGTTCTTTTCCTGTGTGCATGTCTCAGTGTTGACATTTCTCCATTTCATAAGGACACAGTTATATTGGGTTAAAGGTGCATCCTACTCCAGTATAGCTTCATCTTAACTAATTACATCTGTAACAAACCTATTTCCAGGTAAGGTGTTATTCTGAGATAGTGAAATTTCAGACTTCAGCATCCAGGAAGTGGGGGTTAGGGAGGCACACAATTCAACCCTTAACACAGAGTAACTGTAGCAATAAAAGACAGGTGCCAACCAGACAAGATTTTTGGATGGGCTTGGTAATTCAAGGTTCTCTTATTTCATGCACCAACAGCCTCATGTGCAGGTTGGCTGGTCTGATTTGAAAGCTTAAGGTAATTTTTAATGCAAGGTTCTGTGCAGGCACAGTCTCTCTCTTTACTGTCTCCAGTGATAGCCTGCTGAGCTGAACTAGAAACCCAAGCCAACCAAGCCAAATTTGAAAATGCAGGCACAGCGCCATTGGCCAGAACAAGTTCTGTGCTTATCACCTGGACAATTTGACTGACATTAAAGAGCAGGATTTGATGAATGTCAAAGAGCAGTGGGAAAAATGCCTGGTGTCTTTCAGAGGAAAGACATCATTCAATTATTGGGCCTCACTCCAAAGCTGATTGTTTTCAGGTTGCTTAACACTGTACAGTTTTAGCTCTTTGAAATGAAGCACGTAGGAAGAGATTGAATGTTGTTTCAAACTGAAAGAGACACTGTGCTGCTTTCCCACTCTTTCTTGAACTAATGTGGCTATTTTCCAACATTAATAAAAAATTCTATTTCTGCAAAATTAACCCCAAACTGCATTCTCTCTCCTAAGTTTCAAGGATTTGATGACAAACTTGGCATACTAAATTTTATAGATCCCCAAATCACTGTTGAACACAAAGGAAAGCCCAGTGCCCTATGGTAATACAAGAGCATGATTATTTTTGGACCGAAGCCACTTAAGGCAAGCACAGCTGTGAAGGTCTTGTCTCACTTCCAGAAGATAGTCTTTATATTCCAACGAGTATCCAAAAGTCAGAGAAACCGAGCTCAGACAACATTATTAATATGAAATATTATGTCACACTTGGTTTTCAAAGATAGTAAATCTACCAACACCAGTAAAATTAAGTAAATATTTGAAGTCTGAAGTTAACATCTATAAAAGAGCCAGGAAAAGTGAAAATTTCAAAATTTTGGTTTAAGAAATATCTTTTTATGAGTTTTCTCCCTCACCATTAAAGATAAACTATATGTTGACTACAAAGGTGCTATTTATTCAGTGATGAAACTTTCATTTAAATTGAAACTATTAAGGATAAATATATAGTCCTGTGAAAATGACTGTGTGATGTAGTCACATGCGTCTATAAGGAGGTTTTAGGTACACCCAATCTGATGGTGTTACCCTCCTGCCTAAACATCCTACTAATGCCTGGTTGAATGCAGGACAATATTCAGTCAGCCTTCAAGAACCTGGCCTTTTATCTACTATTCAGCCTCCTCTCTCATCTCCATATCCACTAACTCTCTTCTAGAACCACATTACACCCACACTCTTCCCTGTTCTTGCTCCCTTCTTTAGAAGCCTTGTGCATCTTCATTCAATATCACATGAACCAAGTCTCGAAAATGAATAAATTTGTTTGTTTGTTGGTTAGTTTTTTGAGACGGAGTCTCCCTCTGTCCTCAGGCTGGAGTGCAGTGGCATGATCTCAGCTCACTGCGACCTCCACCTCCCAGGTTCAAGCAATTCTCCTCCCTCAGCCTCCCGAGTAGCTGGGACTACAAGCATGCGCCATCACGCCCAGCTAATTCTCATATTTTTAGTAGAGACGAGGTTTCATCATGTTGGCCAGGATAGTCTTAATCTCTTGACCTCATGATCTGCCTACCTCGGCCTCCCAAAGTCCTAGGATTACAAGCGTGAGCCACTGCACCCGGCCAAGATGCTTGTTTTAAGTGTCATGCTTTGGTTATCTGTATTGCAGCTGTTATTATATATTTTGTAATTGAAGTTTACAAATCTACCTCCTTCGCTGGTTGAATGCTCATTGATAGCAGGGACTAAAGCCTTCATATGTATTGGACAACAGATGTTTACTAAATAATTGTTTGAATAAATAAACAAAAGTTATTATAAGACTGATTGACCATATCACACATATGAAATAATAATCAAATGTGGTTGCAAAATGTAACTAAAATAATTAAATACTATTCATAGAAAAATTATGTTCAGTATATGAGGAAATAGTTGTGCTCCACTCTGAACTGAATTAGTGATTCTCAGGGAGTTTTCCTCAGTTTTGGACACCATGCTTTTTAATGACTTTTTTGTGTTTGCTTTTACGAACAGTGCTGAGTTTATTTACAAAATCCTAAGAAAAATATAATTTAAAAAATCATTTCAAATATTGAATTCCCTAGTATCCAGAAATAAGACTTGTTGATTATTTTTGTGTCTATTTTCCAGTCTTCTAAAATTTAATAAGCATCAATATTTCAAAGGAATGGTGACAGATGACACTATAGTAATATAATTTTTACATGACGGTAGAATAGAAAAATAATTACTAATGTTAAAAATGGGAAAGGTGGCTTTTATTAGAGGCACAATGACTTTTTTTTGCAATATCTAAAAGACCATTGTGCAGAAGAAAAATTAAGCTCAAATCCATATGCTTTTTTAAAGAAAACTAGTATCAAAGAGGTAAAGTTGTGGTAGCTATATTTCAGCTTCATATATACCAATAGCATATTTTAAAATTACAACTTGGTAAAAATCACAGTAGCTTCCTTTTCAAGGAGTATTTCTTTTACCTAGATATTAAACTGAAGCTGGTTTATTAGTCGTTGATAATATTAGAGAAGTGACGCATCCATCAAATTATTCCTGGAGATAACCTCTAAAATTCTTCCAAATATAATATTTACTGATGATGTGACAATGAACTTTTAGATTCGTTATTCAGAATAACTTCAAATAAATTAGTTTCTTATATTATGGACAAGAAATAATATATTAAAAGAAGATAAATCATTTTACAGAGGTTCAACAAATAGAGATTATATTTATAAAATATTACACTTTAAAAGGATGAGAAATATATGTGTGGTGTCAAATATAGATAAAGTTGAATATACATACATATATATCTGTATGTATGTATATACATATATATCTGTATGTATGTATATACATATGCATTCATATATATCTATGATATATGCATACAATTATATCTATGTATGCATATATATATGCATACACATATATATGCATATATCTATATATACACATATATATGTATGTGTATATATGTAGATATACACATACATATATATGTAGATATACACATACATATATGTGTATGTATATTCAACAACAGCCATATAATCAAGTGTTCATTATCATTCTATTCATAGTAACCTCAATCTGGAAACTATCCAAAACCCCTCAACAGTAGAACAAACAAAAATTATATATTTACACAATAAAATGCTTTATAACCATAAGAATACTCAAAATATCACTATACGTAGCAGCACGAATGAATTTCACAAACATCAAGTTAACCAAAAGACACCAAAGAGTAAATATTACAATCAGGCAAAACTAATGTGTGGGGTTTGAAATGAGGATGGGGTCAGCTTTGTGAATGAGTTTTTACTCAAAAGAAGAATCTGGGGCCTTCTAAGGGGGTGGTGATTTTCTGTTTCTTGACATACGTATTTAATCTGTGAGAATGCATTGAGCTGAGCACATGATAAGTGCATCTTCTGTGCTCAGGTCTTACTTTGATACGTTTTTTAAATGGCCTCTACATTCGTTAGTTTTCTGTATTCAATGCTATAGAAAAAGCCATGTGGCAAAGTTATGAGACTTATATTTTAAAGAATTCAAAGTTCTGAGAACTTGATACATTAAGAGGATCTCAACAATGTGAAATGTTTTTTAAATTATCTAAAAACTTATGAATAAAAATGAGCATCTTAGAGATAACATTAGAAATGAACTCTGGTGGCCTTGATGTATATTTTCTAATTTACGCTGAAATCCATATGCAATACTGTAAAAATTAATTATATATATTATTATTATTTAATAATAATTATATAAAACACACACATATATATATATATACATATATATATGTGTGTGTATATATATATATGTGTGTATATATATATATATATATATATATGTGTGTATATATATATATATATATATCTTTTAGGTTTGTTTCCAGGCTATTTTATAAATATGTTACTTATTTGTCACAGGAACGTTAGCAGAAAT
Source organism: Cebus imitator (assembly GCF_001604975.1). Classification (NCBI taxonomy): domain Eukaryota; kingdom Metazoa; phylum Chordata; class Mammalia; order Primates; family Cebidae; genus Cebus; species Cebus imitator. The sequence continues at coordinate 2,988,821 of NW_016107442.1, forward strand.
CAAACCTCCCACAATTTATCAGCACTTTCATTTTTGAATAAAAATACATAACCATAATATTGTGCTTCCAAAGGGCCTTCCTCTTACTCAGTAAAGCAGGTGCACTGACTTATCAGACCATGGACCACACTTATCCAGATAATCCTATGAAAACAAGAATTTAACTGCCAGTTTCTTCATATTTTCCAAAGTCAACAAAATAGATATGGATGTTACTCCTGGAACTAAAAACTAATATTGTGCCATGTGGCCGGGCACGGTGGCTCACGCCTGTAATCCCAGCACTTTGGGAGGCTGAGGCAGGTGGATCACCTGAGGTCAGGAGTTCAAGACCAGCCTGACTAACATGGCAAAACCCCATCTCTACTAAAAATACAAAAAATTAGCTGGGCATGGTGGTACATGCCTGTAATCCCAGCTATTTGGGAGACTGAGGCAGGAGAATCACTTGAACCCAGGAGGTGGAGGTTGCAGTGAGCCGAGATTGCACCATTGCACTCCAGCCTGGGCTACAAGAGCGAAACTCTGTCTCAAAAAATATATGTGTTTATCTTATATGTGTGTATATCTTATACGTGTGTGTGTGTGTGTGTGTGTGTGTGTGTGTATGTGTGTGTGTGTGTATAGTGCAACATAATTTATTACAAAATGTTAACACCTTTGTTCTATGGCAGAGTGATATGATCTGACTATGTCTTACCCTGATCTCATCTTGAATTATAGTTCCCATAATCCCCATGTGTTGTGGGAAAGTCCTGGCGGAAGGTTATTGAATCATGGGAGTGGTTATCCTCATGCTGTTCTTGTGATAGTGAATTAGTTCTCACAAGATCTGATGATTTTATAAGGGATTTTCCCCCTTTTGCTCGGCACTTATTTTTGCTGCCACCATGTGAAAAAGGATGTGTTTGCTTCCCCGTCCACCATGATTGTAAGTTTCCTGAGGCCTCCCCAGCCATGAGGAACTATGTGTCAATTAAACCTCTTTTCTTTATAAATTACTCAGTCTTGGGTATGTATTTATTAGCAGTGTGAGAATGAACTAATACACAGAGGTTGGCAAATGTTTTCTGAAAATGTCCAGATAGTACAAATTTAGGTTTTGCAGGTCATATGCTCTCTGCCACAACTACTTATCTCTGTTCTTGTTGTGTGGAAGCAGACACAGACTATACGTAAATAAATGATTGTTGCTGTGTTCCAATAAAACATCATTTACAAAAACTTTGAGTCAGCCAGTTTTGGCCCATAGGCTGTAGTTTTTCCAAATCCAGGTCTAAGAGAATAAAAAGTGTTTTGATTTGAAACACATTTCTTTATTGATGAAACACTTCAAATCAAATCACCGCAGCCTCCCAAAGTGCTGGGATTACAGGCGTGAGCCACCATGCCTGGCCTTTAGTTTTTAAAGATATAACACTAGATTGTTTATCTGACATCTTTCTGTTCTCTTAATATAGGCATTTACAGTTATAAACGTTCTTCTTAGCACTGCCTTTGCAGCACTTCATAAGTTTGGGTATGTTGAGTCTCTGTTTTGTCTCAGGATACTTTTTGATTTCGCTTTTGGTTTCTTCCTTGACCCATTAGCTGTTCAGGAATGTGTTGTTTTGATTTCTACATATTCCTATACTTTTCAAACTTCCGTACATCATTGATTTCTATACAATTGCTGTCAGAAAAGATTTCTATGTTTTTAAATTTGAAAAGACTTGGGCTGGGTGTGGTGGCTCACACCTGTAATCCCAGCACTTTGGGACTCTGAGGTATGTGGATTATGAGGTCAAGAGATCAAGACCATCCTGGCCAACAGGGTGAAACCCCATCTTTACTAAACATACAAAAATTAGCTGGGTGTGGTGGCATACACTTGTAATCCAAGCTACTTGGGAGACTGAGGCAGGAGAATCCCTTGAACCTGGGAGGCAGAGGTTGCAGTGAGTGGAGATCATGCCACCACACTCCAGCCTGGTGACAGAGCGATACTCCATCTTAAACAAAACAAACTATTAAGACTTGTTTGATCCAACATTTTCTCTATTATGGATAATGCTCCCTGTGCAGTTGAGAAGAATGTTATTCTGCTAATGTTAAATAGAATGATCTGTATATGTTTGTCAGGTCTGTTGATCTAAAATCTAATTCAAGTCAAATGTTTTCATACTGATTTTTTTGTCTAGATAACTTGTACATTATTAAATATGTGGTGTTGAAGTTTCCTACTACTTTTGGGCTCCTCTTCCTCGCTTTAGTTCTATTAACGTTTGCTTTATATATTTGGATTCTCCAATGTTGAGTGCATATAGATTTACAATTATTATATCCCCTTGATTGATTGATCCCTATAGCATGATACAGTGACCTTCTTTTTCTCTTGTGACAGATTTTGACTGAATGACTATTTTGTCTAATATAAGTATAACCATTCCTAGTCTGTTTAAGTTACCACTTGCATGAAATACTTTTTTTCATCCCTTTATGCTCATTCTATGTGTGTCCTGAACGCTATAATGAATAGGCATTGAGTAGTTTGTTTATGCCACTCTAACAAAATATCAGATCCTGGGTAATTTATTTAAAACAATAGGAAGTTATTTTTGATGGTTTTGCAATCTGGAAAAATTCAAGATGTAGGTGTAGGTAGGACTGGTGCCTGATGAGGGTTGCTCTTTACTTCCAAGATGACACTTTGTTGATACATTTTCTGGAGAGAAATAAATGTCCTCACTTAATAGAAGGAGTTAGAAAACAAGAAAGTACTTCCTTCAACTTTCAATCTCAAGCCCTTTTTTAAGGGTGCTAACCCCATTCATGTGAGTGGAGTCCTCATAGCTTAATCACCTCCTAACAGGCACATCTCTTAAAACTGTTACATTGCGGATTAAGTTTCAACAAAAATTTTGAAAAGGATACTATTATTATACTATTATTCAAACCATAGCAACAGCGTATTGCTGGATTTTTTTTTTAGGTCCATTCAGTTATTCTGTTTTTTTTTTTTTTCGTTGAGAATTAATTCTATTTATATTTAAAGTAACTATTAATAAAGAGGGCTTAAACTGCTATTTTCTTAATTGCTTACTGGCTGTTTAGTTGTTCCTTTGATCCTTTTTCCAATCTTGTTGTCTTCCTTTGTAAGTTGTTAAATTTTTCTAGTGATATGCTTTGATTTCTTTCTCTTTACCTTTCGTGTATCTACTAGAAACTTATTCTTTGTGGTTATCATGGGGCTTACATAAAACACCTTAGGCATAATTTTTTAAGTTGATAATAATTAAACTTCAGTTAAACACAAATCCCTACATTTTACCTCTTCTCTTCCGTACCTTATGCTACTGATGTCACAATCTACATCTTTTATATTGTATATCCATCAACAAGTTTTTATAATTTTAGTTAACCTTGTTTGTTTCAATTACTTTTTGTTGCAAATATTTCTAAAATATGTCAAGTCCTTACATTGTCTTAGTAACTATAAGCTGCTGACAATAAAAGTCTGATTTTAATGATTTCAGATTTTTCCAGTATTATAGGCATCACTGTTCTGAGAGTCGAAGCTTCTCATACAAGACTGTAGATGTCTTGTACTGAGATGTTAAACACGAAACATAACCTCATTGAAGATTTTTTATTCTAAATTATCAACATTGGTTGTTTTCTTCTTCACTTCAAATTCCCAGAATATACCTGTTTCAGATTAGTTGTACCTGTTTGAAATTACAATAAAATTGTGTTCACTAAATTTTATCTTTGGGATATTTGGTTCAAATAAATATTAAACTCTAATAAAACATAAAAGATAGTAAGAAAGTGGTATTGTGGGAGGGAGTTATAATTCATCATCCCCTTGAAGTCATGTTAATTGGCAAATGAAATGAGAGTATACATGAGGTATCCCACTTTCAAGCAAAAACTTTCAAACCAGCATGTGGTTCACATAAATGTCCTTGTTTCCTTCTGCCAAGAGATTGGGAATTTTACAGAAAAAGGGTGCTTTATATGTCTGGATCTCAGGGAAAATGTGTTAAGGAACAACCAATTTGAGATACTCTTGCAGCAAGAATGAGAAGTAAACCTCTAGTACTGTTTGTTACCACAGCATAATTTAGCATATAGTGACTGATGCATGTAATCATAATTATGTCTTTACTGAACAGTTTTATACTTTCTATATGTATCAGGCTTAACACTAAACATTTGTAGATAAAGAAATAGAAGTAATGCCTGTCCCTAAAGTAGTTTATCCTGTAGTGAGACAAAAATACTAACCGGAGAATTAGATTACCTATACCTACAAATTGTCCTCCAATTTTATTCTCATCCTTTGAATTCTAAAATTGTCTGGTTCTTTATAACAAAGTAGAGAAAATTAATCAATATGTGAATCAGTTTGATGAGAGAACCTTGGAGACTGGAATGCTCCGTGACAATCCATATCAGAAGCATGGATGCAAATAGGAGAGTTTCTATGTCCAGCTACAGTGAAAAAGCTGTGAGAACTTGTAGGAAAGTTTCCTTCTTTTTTGAATGTCCATGAGAAAAAAAGAGAATCCACTTTGTAGCCAATATTCTTCTACCTCTGAATGGAAGCCATGGTACCCAGCAGTTCATGCTGTTGACTCTGCCACCCCGAATTGCTTTCCAGAGTTATCAAACACCACTGTGAAGCATAGGGTGTGGGGTGTGGGAGACCTAGTAAAGGAACACTAGAGAAACACAAAGTCCAATTTATTATTAAGCTATGGCTTGCTTTTGGTTTTCCAAAAAGTCTCATGTATGGAAATGAAGCAATTGAAGCCAGCATGAGTTGGTTCTGATGGCTGTCCTTTTCTTTAACAGGAGTAGGCAGCATTTTACGGGCCTCATAAAAGGGTTTATGAGGCTTTTATGGGAAGTTGGCAGCCCAGGCTGCCTACAGTGACCTGATGAGAAACAGCTCTTCTCTACACCTTCACAAAGGGTTTATGGCTGTGATTGTTTACTCAGACCCAAGGCAGAGCAAGGCCAGTAAAGTCAGAGTTGGGCTTCAGAAATTAAGATAGAGGGAAGAATTTAGCTGTCATGTGTTAGAACTTGGAAAGGCATCAGCCCACAGCAGGATTCATAATTGAGATCCTGGGGAGGTTAAAAAGACTTGGTTCAATGGTTCACTGGGCACACTTACAGACGCCTTCCTTCCAACTTTACCAAGTGACTGCTCTTTCCTTCCACTTCACATTAGGGCATTCTGTCTGATGACTAAGTGTATAGGCTTTGAAGACATAAGGTCCAACTTCAAATTCTTTCTCGAGTGACTTGCTAGCTATGTGGCTTTAGGTAAGACATTTAACCTCTCTGATCCTCTGTTTCCTACTCTGCTTAATAGCAATTAAATGAGATTATTTCTATAAAGTTCTTAAATAATATCTGCTGCACAGTGACCATTTAGAAATAAATGTTTATTTGCCAGAAGATCTGAATTTGATATTCAGTTCTAACATCCTTACTGACAACATGGAAGAAGTAGGAGAGATGCAAGAATAAATACATATATTATGTGTCAACATGGTTTGTAAATTTTAAGATGAAATTCAAATTTTAAACAGATTACACAGTCCCACAAAATAGGTTCTTGGGTAATAAAAATAATAATGACCAAACATTTATATAGTGAGAACTATGTGTCAAAGCCTATTCCAAGCACTTTTCATGTATTAATTCCTAATTTTCATTGATCACTATGAGCTACCTAGTTTATTATCTCCATTCTACAAAACAAAGGCAGCTGAGGCACAGAGAGATTGGAGAACTTGCCTAAGGAAGAGCAAATATTAAAACTCAGGCAATCTTATTTTTTACCTTCAATATACTGATTTTCTAGAATTTCTACAAATATTTCCAAATTTAGATACACATTTTGAAATTGTCAAGTATGTAGATTTGTTGTTTTTTTTTTTATTTTTCTTCCTTAGTGAACCAGATGGCTGGTTTTATGTATGTGGTAAGTGTAGATATAGCTAATTCCATAATAAGAAAACATGTAGCTTATCAAGTTTATGCATCTTTATCTTATTCATTTCACAAATACTAATTGAATGTTTACTATGTGGTAGCTACCATGGCAGATGCTAACAGGGAAATAGTAGCAAATTCTTAAAACATTTATCAAGATTTTTTCATCTACTATTACTGACCCATTTAGTCACTGTTTTACATCTTACTTTAACCTGGCTTCCACCATGATCATTCTGATTAACTATATCTCAAACAACCCATTCTAGTCACTGCAATGTTTCTGTATGTGTGTATATATGTATCATTATACCAACCTTATTAAACTCTCCATTTCTCAACATGTGTTTAAAATTCCATGCTTCGCTCATGTAACACTCCCCCTAATCCAGAAAGTAGTTTTCATTGACTCATTTTCCTGCCCAAGATTTTATGCATGGAACATTCAATGACTCCTCACTGCTTCATAACCAAACTCCATATTTTAATATTCAGTGCTCTTCAAGATCAGTTTCCCATGCTACTTGGCTACCTTTACCTCTTATTACCTTCTTCATACAAGAAATCTTTCAGTAAAATTAATTACTCAATCTTCATTATTTGTCCTATATCAGAATATTTATCCAATTTCTTTCTCAGAATTAATTGCCTTCTCCATTAGCCTTCTTCTCTCCTCAGCTTGAGTTTCAGTTAGAAGTAACTTTCCTTTCTCCATACCATGGTAATTATCTGTGTCCTGCTCATGACTCTCTCAAGATACTCATTGCATTTTTACCTTGAACTATAGTCCATTCTATGATTATATTGTAGCCTTTGGTATGCTGTAAAGACCTCAGAGGCATGGACTAAGCCTTCATCATTATGTTCGTTCTCAAGTCTAGCACAGAACTGTACTCCTGGTAAATAAGTTTCTGTTCAAATAAGTGTTATTGGATGGGTGGCAGGCTGGATGGACTGATGATCATTGAATCACGCAAATAATAAGTGAATCTTCCTACTAAGAAATACGTTGAATGAAATTTGGGACAATAATTGATTAAATATCCATATTGGCAGTTGTCACCTTCTGCAAATATTTTCATTTTAGAAAATATTCTTAATTTCTATTATCAGCAAAATTACAGGAAAAAAAGTCTTTAAAAAAAAGTAATTGTTGTTGTCAACACTGGATTGAAACTCTAGGATTCTGCATATTGTATATTGGCCATTTTTCCGGACATCTCCAGGGTCCTTATTTCCATGCCTCTAGTTCCTCTGAACTCTGAAGAGAACTTAAATAGCCTCTATGTATCCCTCTGGCTCTGGAAATTTCTAGGTTCCTCTTGCCTCTTTCCATGGATAGTTTGGACTCAGATGTTGTAAATCTCCAAACAAGGAAAAATTGTGAAGGAAATTTCATAGCACACAATTCACAGGCATTTGACAAGGTGTCTGGGAATAAAGCAGGGCTTGTGCCAACCAGGGAGCTGTTTTAGAGGTGTTATAAAAAAAACTTCAGCTGAATTAAATTTAAAGGAGTTTAATTGAGCAATGAACAATTCGCAAATTTGGTAGCCTCCAAAATCACGGCAGATTCAGAGAGACTCCAGAAATGTTTCATGGTCAGAACAAATTCATAGACAAAAAAAGTAAA
>NW_016107442.1:2997132-3061347 GCF_001604975.1 Cebus imitator
CAAAAGGAGGTTCATGTATAATACTAATTTACAATTCAATATATAATTAGATACTCAAATAATTTTTAAATATAATCAATAAAGACTGTTCTTTAAAAAAAAAAAAAAAAGAAATACAGAGTCCTTGTTGGGCCATGGTCAGAAATTTTGAAAAGGAGATTTATGAAAAGAAAAATGTCAGCTACCAATAGTTGCTCCCAAATCTAAAACTTTAGAATTTTGTGTTGAGATCATGAATTACATTGAGCAGTGGTTCTGAGTGGACAGATAATAGATAGATGATAGAGAGAAAAAGATAGAGATAGATACATAGATTATAGAGAGATTAGAGACAGAGATGGAGATACAGATATATATGTGTGCATAATGTATACACACATATATCAGTATGCATATGTAAACATGTATATACACACATATTTTATACATAACCCATGAATTGTTGTATATATGTTCATACATGTATTCAAAAAAATGAAACTTTAAAGGAGCATAAAGAATAAGAAAGAAGACAAAGACATGAGGTAGAAATGGTGCTAACTCCATAGAGCTGCAATAAAACAGTTTCTATTTATGTGCTTTGAAAACAAAGAAGCAGACTCTTTTGAAGATATTTATTATTGCTCTGCAGGTGAAACTATTGCTGTATACTTGTCAGCAAGGAGTACTGAGAAAAGTTGTGATGGATTAGTAATGAATGTGTTTTCTATCATGTCCATTATTTCATCAGATTTTTTCTAGCCCCTAAATTCTCCCTCAATAGAACAAAATAATAAAAATAAAAGCAAAGAATTGTGTTGCATTTTTAATAAAGGCATGTCCTGGGAAAGTATACTATTATGTGACTTTTAGAGAGCATTTGACTCATCTCTACTTACTCATTTGCCAAAGAAATGTGGAAAGAGGAAGAAATATTTTAATATTTATTTCTTTGTTTTGTTTTTAAGAAATGAGGTACCTGTGCTTGAATTTTGATAACTTGTGGATCAGCCTGACAAACATGGAGAAACCCAACTCTACTAAAAATACAAAATTAGCTAGGCTTGGTGGCACGTGCCTGTAATCCCAGCTACTTGGGAGGCTAAGGCAGGAGAACTGCTTGAACCTGGGAGGCAAAGTTTGCATTGAACCAAGATTGTGCATTGCATTCCAGCCTGGGCAACAAAAGTGAAACTCTGTCTCAAAAAAAAAAAAAAAAAAAGTAATAAGAAATGTCACCCTTGGGTGCCTCCAAACAACTCTGTAAAACACATGCTTTTCCCCTGTTACACAAATGAGGCTATAGAACTATACACTTTGAAATGGTTAATTTTATGTTACATAAATTTTACTTCAATACAATACATTTTAAGCATGGCTTAAAAAAAAAAAAAAGAAAGAAGGTTGAGTGCTCTCCAACCTAAAGCTATCTAGTTATTAATTCGTAGACACATCATATGAGCCTACTGACCTGCCCCAAAGTTCAGGGCTTCATAATAATCTTTGTTTAATCTGTTACTGTACATTCCAGTATTAAAGTGCTTTATTTTACATATCTGATTATTTTTCATATCACTACAAGTAAAAGATAAGAAAGTTGAGGCATTTTAGCATTGATATAATGGATAGGCAAACTGAGTCTCAGAAAGTTTAAGTTATTTGCCCAGACTCACTTGTTGCTTTAGTGCCTAAGACCTATATTTAGCTCTGGTTCAAAAGCACTCTGTGTTTCACTAAACTCAGCATCAAGACAAAGCAATACATATGCTTTTTTATTCTTTTAACACATTGTCCTATTTAAAAAACAGATTACAATTATACATTACAAACACACATATTATACTGCAGAATTATTTATAATATGTATTATATATGGAAAGGTGTAATTTTTCATTAGCACAAAGAATCAGGGCCAAATTGTTCTAATGTAAGAAGTCCGAATAAAAAATAGCAGAAACTCCTCCAGCCGAAGAAAATTGCATAAACACAAAAAACACTAATAGCTGTATTCTGTAATAGTAATAGAAGTATGAATTTATCTTTGCTTGATTGGACTAAAACAGCATTTTAATGAAAGAACTTTCATTTGACATTTAGTTAACTACAACTTCACAGAACCATGTTTCATTACAAAATGAGAGGCAATCTTAGCAATGATTACAATTCTTATTTTATTCTCCCAATCGATATCTACCAAATTTTTTATAGTAGGATTTATTTTTCTGCTTCTGATTTGAAGGAGAAATGGAAGAGGGCCAGGGTACTTCCCAGAAGACATTGTCCCAAGAAACAATTTTCATTACAATCTCCAAAAAAGAGACACATGCATTAGCAGTGTTTAAACTGATAACCACCATTTAAAGATTAAAGATAAGCATTATTTTCCTTAAAATAAAAGAGGAAATTGAAGTCAACTGTATCCAGTTACTTTCCCAAACTTGCATAGCTAGTGTGTGGCTGAAATGAAGATTGGAACCAAAATGTAGTCATGGCCTGTCTACTGTATCACCTTGTTACATTGGAACTTAATTTAACTTATCTCAGATCTAGAAAATATTGAGATGTTTCATTAATATCAGGTAGTCATAATGTCCTAGAGTCATGATGTTCTAGAGGTAACTACAAATAGTAACAGATGACTTGACATTGAGTGTGTGCATGAATTAGAGAGAAAGAGTGTGTGTGTGTGTGTTTGCACATGTACTCACACGTGTGTCAATGTGTAGGTGCTGGCAATGGGGACCTGGCCATCACTAGCCCATAGAACACTCTCATGTAAATCAGAATAGGGTGCCCCTAACTGGATCAGATATTGGTAGTCACTCTCCCCTAGGTCATAGGTCTAATGTAGTGACCTCAACATGCAGAATGCAAAAGAGATATTGAGGAGACAAGAGAAAAAATTGAAGACAATGAATCCATGTGGGGTTTGAATGCTAAACTTTCTGCCATGTAACATGGATCCATTAAAGAATTTTACAAAGGAGTAAAACTGGAAGCAAAGAAGAAGCAGACGATGACAGCAGTTGTAGTGAGGTCAAAGTTGACGTTACAACTTTCTTTTCTGTAACTGATTCCACATTCTGTCAAGTCTCCATTGCTAGTGATAGGAGAAAAAAGAACTAAAATAGTCAATTAAAGATAACATGTGGCCTTCTCTCTCTCTCTCTTTTTTTTTTACAAAGCTCTTCTAGCAGTTCAAGCAGAAATAATTCTGGATTTATTCTTCCTTCTCTTGCCTTAACTTAACAACTGCATTTTAAGATGGGGGAGAAAATTTACATACCAAACTGGCATCAGTTTTTGGGCTCTTGTGTTGTCATCAGAAATTTCTCTTCTATCCCAGAGATATCCCTCACGCTGCCTTGTTTCTGGACATCCTGTGATAATGTCGACTGAAGTACAGTTGATCTCCTCTGATTTTCTTAGGTATCTTGCCCACCTATTTATTCAGCAAGTATTTATTGGGTATCAGGTATTTACCAGGCAGTGTTCTAGGTTCTGGAAATATAAAATAATCAGCCAAAAAGAAAAAAATCCCTGCTTGATTGTGTTCACATTCCATTTACTGCTAAAGTCTCGGCTGTGACTTCTGGTCCTAGACCCTCAAAGTCCCTACCCCTGTGAGTGCCTTAACCCAACCTCAGCCCTCTATTTTTATACCAGTTCCCTCAGCATTTTTGTGCTTGTTTTTATATCACCTTGGGATTAAAGCTTCTGGAAGGCCATTAAACCCATCTAGAGACTGTCTTCAAGCTGGATGTAAACTGCATCCCCATACATCATAGGAATACATTGTTGTTTTGGTAAATACACAGCTAGAACGTCCCCAGGCTATGCCTCAGTGAGTGGAGAATAAGCCTCTCCTGAAAAGAGAGAAGTGGGGGGCAATATGTAGGCATCTGATCCCTTGTCTTTCAATTCCCCTTACCCTGTATAACATCTAACTCAGAAGAGAATTTTCTACTTCCTTTTTGCCTCTCGTTTCTTTATATTACGTCCTTTTTGTATCTTACTTTAATCTCACGATCTCTTAACAGCAAAAAGTTTAGCTATTCCGAGGTAAAATATAGCAATAAATATAAATATATTGTCTTTATTAAACAATGATCCAGTTTTAAATTAAAGAGGGCAAATCAAACACATGAGCCATGAATGAGAACTTTAGGGCAAATGCCTGCTCAGACTTCTACGTGGCAGGTAACGTAGTTATCACACCAGGGGTAATGTCTAGGTATCTTTCCCATTAATTGAGATGATGACATTATTCACAGCCACAGAGAACACAGGAAAACTGTTAAGATGCCTGCCTGCCTCATATTTGCCCATTGACCTTGAGATATCTGAGAAATCTTTGAATGAAGATGTCCATCTATGTTTCAAAATCTGCACTGAGGATCTGTGTATGTGAATCCTTAACAGTAAGGTGGTATCTGAAGCCATGGAGAGATTATCTCGTCCAACTCTCTCTCCTCACTGCCACAACTCATTTCACAGATTTGAAATCTGTCACTTATAAAAGTTTACCCAGTGACATATGCTAGGGCAAATGGCTATTTTGAGGTAGAGTCAACCTAAAGATTTCTTAACTCCCAGCCCAACAACGAAGTCCATAATAAGTTCAGACATAATGCTTCATAAGGAAAGAAATGAAAAAGCACACCAAATGTACACATTTCAACCAAAATATTAGGTTCAGAGATATTACACATGTGAGAGAATTTTAAAGTTAAACTATCCCTGGTTGAACTGCTTCCTGAAACACCTGCCACATTTAGTTGTCATCAAAGTGAATTCATTAAAAAGCAGAACAGCCCCCAGGGCAAGAGATTCTTTGCATAAATTAGGTGTGAGGGATGAAAAGCATATTTGAAATGTCTCCATAGGAGAGCAGAGAAATATTAGTTTGCTGCAGAGCTGAATAACTTCCTAGAACAAACTCTTGAGAGTCTGTGGTTCTGTTTCTGTAACATGAAGAGAAATGACTCCTCCTGAGAAGAACAGCAGTTCTGAGGGGAGTATCAGGTTACACCTTCATTGGTTAACAAATATCTAAGCAGGCAGCTCTTCTAAAATGCAGTCTCCAAAGTAAACCCTGTGTCTTCCCCTTCAGATTGATTGATCAAAGTACAATTGATAGCACTTACAATGCCCTGACAATTCAGAATATCCACCCCCATGGAGTCAAAGACTGGGACTCATTTTCTAAAATTATTTTAACACAATTACTTTTTTTTACTCAAACATGTCAAGATGTCTAACAGGAAAGTTGGTTCTATAATTTTAAAAACTTTCAAATTAAAGGCAGTTGAAATTTTTGTAAGTGTATCATGGGACAAGTAACAGAAGGGTGTGCACCCACCACCCCACTCACATAGCCATACACTTCTCATCCTTCATGACATAACCTAATAGTGTATCTCAACACCTCATGTTCTCTATGCAAGGTTCAAGTATCTGAGATGATAAGAAACAACCCTCTCTGGAAAACTGATTAGAAAGGGACAGACAATTATTTATCAAATTATGTTCTGAGTTTTACAACATAATCTACTGTTGGGTGTAATATCACAAAATTTTCTCCAGGATAACAAATAAAAACAGAAAAACTCATGTCAAATGTACACCCAAACCCCAGTGCCCACTTAGACTTGCAAAGGAATCTGTTTGTCATTCATTTGTTATTCATTCATGTAATAATCAGAGCTAGGTTCAAATCACAGCTTTCCACTATTGGTTACATATTATGTTCCAAATACTTCACCAGGCTGTGCAGAGAAATACCTTTAAACACATAAACACTGCCCTCAAGGATTTAGCAGTACAATGTGGACCCAGACATTCAAATAAAGAATTGACATATAAATTACTGAATGAAGAGAAGGAGGAGGTGGTGGTGGAAAAGGAGCAGAAGAGTAGAGCTCCCTGTGCAAGGGAGCTAAGAGGCAGGAATGCATAGGTCAGGGAAGGCATTCCAGAGGGTAGAAACATTAGACAGCCTCAATGGAGGAGCAAGAGATTTCTAAGCAATTTCAGGAGAGATGATCTTTTACATGGGTGGCGGCCTTGGCAAGGAATACTTTACAACAAAATTTTAGGGTAGGTACCATCTGTCCACAGATTTGTGTATTTCACCATTGTCTTAGTCCAGGATGCTCTAACAAAGGGCATAGATTGGGTGGCTTATAAACAACAGAAATTATTCTCTTAGGCAAAACCTTCAACCTAAGAATGTACTATTAGGTTGTACATTTCTGTTTGGTAAACATAAACCCCTGTTTACCTGGCCCCATCCTTAGCTCTGATTTTAAAATTAGTTCCCTAAAGGGAGGCATTGGTATAGCTAATTCTAAGGTGTTTTAGAAGTGTCTTGGGTGTAGATTGTAAATGGATTCAAATACCTCCTTCGCTCTGTCCTAGCTGTGTGACACTGAGCTTAAACTTTCTGCCTAGGTAAGACTGTAATTCATTGGGTCATTTGAAATTGAATAGTCAATATCTTATTTTCCTAAACAAAGACTGATACCATTTTCTTCAATAAGAATACGTAAAAAGAAATTTTTGGCAAATTTGATATTATACATTTTCATAGGTATGTTTACAATATGCAAATGCATTCTCCTAATAATATGACATGAACTCTTGTGTAAGATAAAGTTTTAGATAAAGTGGTATTTGAATTTTAAAAATTGTTATTTTAACTCATATTTTGTGAACCTATTTTATTGCAATTGTTGAAATGTATAGTCAACATCAGTGCCTTTATCATCACTGAACACAAGTTTCAAGTCATCCAAAACCAATTTTCAGAGCACAGTATTTTCACTTACTTAAAATATGGCACTTTTTATGCTGTAACATTGTTTGACTCCTTGTATAATGCTGTCTCTGGAATTTCATCGTGGGGTACAAGTGCCCATTTGCTTTTTCTGACTCTGCTATTAAAAATATTCAAAGTTTAGTCCAGCTGTGAAGAAATAAATCAAAGTAAGGAACTTGAGAATGACAAAATTAAGTTTAGAAATGAACAAAGAAAGAAAGGAAAAGAAAAAAAAGCAGGGAGGGAGAAAGGAAGAGAGGGAGAGAGAGAGGGAGGAAAGAAGGAAGAGGAAGGGAGGGAAGAGAGGGAGGGAGAGAGAAGTCAAGAGGGGGGGGGAAATGACAGAAGGAAGTGAGGAAGGAAGGGAGGGTTAAAGGAAAAGAGACCAGGAAAGAGGGAAGAAGAAAAGAGAAAATGAGGTTGGGCGAGGTGGCTCACACCCTGTAATACCAGAGCTTTGGGAGACCGAGGCAGGTAGATCACTGAAGGTCAGGAGTTCAAGACCAGCCTGGCCAACATGATGAAACACCTTCTCCACAAAAATGAGTGGACTTCATGGCAGGCGCCTGTAATCTCAGCTACTCTGAAAGCCCCAGCACGAGAATCGCTTTAACCTAGGAAACAGAGATTGCAGTGAGCCGAGATCTCATCATTGCATTGCAACCTGGGCCACAGAGTGAGACTCCATCTCCAAAAAGCAAAATAAAACAAAACAAAAAAATAATAAAAGAAGGAGGAAAGAAGAGAAAAAGAACAAGAAAGAAGAAATGAAGAGATGAAGAAAGGAAAACTACTTAAATGTAAAGAACAAGAAAGAAGAAATGAAAAGAGGAAGAAAGGAAAACTACTTAAATGTAGCTACATCTAAAATGCTATTTAATATGATAAAAAGTCATTACAAATATAAAATTAAAATGAAACAGAAGATACAGGTGCCCTCCACCATGTTCAACTAATTTTTGTATTTTTAGTAGAAATGAGGTTTCACCATATTTGTTAGGCTGGTACGAACTCCTAACCTCAGGTGATCTACCTGCCTCAGCCTCCCAAAGTGCTGGGATTACAGGTGTGAGCCACCATGCCAGGCCTTACATTAACATTTATAATTTAATCCTAACAACACTGAATTGAAAATTCTAAACTGTATCATTATAAAGACGTGATGGGGAAAGAACTAACAGAGGTAAAATCCTCCTAAACTATTCTTAATACTCAGTAGACCATATTATTTGCTTGTGTTCTTTTCATGTTTCAATCATAGACAGGCATGCACATATTCAAGGAGACTACTTTTCCTTTTAAAAGAGTAATCTCTACCTTATTTCTCTTTTCCCAGAAGTAATCACTCTTAATTATTTGAATTGAATATTCTTATTTATCTTTCCTTTTGTCTACCACTTTATTGCTTTCTTTTTCAATTTTAGCTTTATCTGTTGACTTTCTCCATGAAAGGTAAATATTTGGTTCTATTTCCAGTGTCAGCATCCAACACGTATACTCAAATGTGCTCATATATTTTTATTCTTCCCTACTCAAAACATGATTAAATATGTTTACATTATTATAACCATGAAAATGCTATTCACAGCTTCTATCAGACTGGGTTAATGATTAGTATTATTTCCTGCAAAATGTTGACTTTTGGAAGAAGCCTCCTTCAGAAACACCAGCTCAAATTGAAACAGACTGTACCCTACACTGATATACAGCTCTTACCATGGCCTACAGTGGGCGTTGGCATGAGGTAAAACTCAGAAAAAGATTAATAGGATGATGTATATCCCCTGTGGCTGCCGTTGACTTGACACCAATTGCTTATGGTCTCAAATCATGAGAGATGGGTGCTTATCTTCTCCTACCTCCACTAGGCAGTTCTCAATTGTGCTCACCCTCAGCTGTCATCTTGGCAAATTTTGGTGGCCTACTTTGATAATGTGACCTAAACCTTCATATCTGAAGGGTCCGAACACTTGATAGTTATACCTTCAGTGCAGGGTTTGTCCACATATCCATTAGCAGTTACAATGGGACTAGGGAATACCAGGGTCATCCAAGTAGATCCTCCAGGTTCCCCATATATTCTTCTTTACCACCATTGGTATAAGCAGCCCTGTTTGTTCCTGTTGATGAAGGTCAATTCTCCCTACCAATGTAGCAAGTCCTCTTATTGCCTGATGGTTTCTGGGCTCAGAGACTCCAAAGTACCCAGGTGGTAGCTATAAATTATAAGTCAACGGGACCTTTGCTGTTTATTGGTTCTTTTTGAGACCAAAAACCCAAACCTAGAAAGCCCAGAGTTCAGGAAACAGGATGGAAAAAATCCCCTAGGAGATCTTTAAGAGGGATGGTAAATGGGGCCACTCTTGCTTCCATGCCTTGGGTCTTGGAACCATTCATCTATCTTTGTGCAAACACAGAGCCATATCAAAATATCTCATTTAATAGACATACTGCCTTCTACAGGATGGCACTCCATATTTTTTAGTGTTTTCTCTGAGCTAGTACTTTAGTTGTTCAGCCAGAAGTATTCTATGAGTCCAGTGGCCTTTGGATGATAAAGTACATGACATGACCAGTGGGCCCAGGGACCATGGCCTACTTCTGCATCCCCTTCATGATAAAGTAGGTCTCCTGGTCAGATGCTTTGCTTTATAGGATTCCAAGGCCTATGTACCAGGCATTCTTTAAGCACCTGGATGGTGGTAGTGGCTAAGAGTCTACTAGCAAGAAGGACAAATCTATACCTGAAATAAAGGAATGACTAGCACTTTGTGGATAGAAGGGACCTGATATCAAATTGCCACCAAGTGGCCATGTGGTCTCCCTGAGGAATAGTGCCATAAAGGGGCTTGGGGAGGAGAGGAACTCAGTGTTCATCTCTCTTGCTGAAAAGTCAGACACTCAGAGGAAGCAATAGCAGGATCAGCCTTGGTACAGGGTTGTCCATGCTGTTGGGCCCATAGGTCCATCTCTGCCTCCATGACTCTCCAGTCATGTATTGTTCCCAGCTTGTAGATGGCCACCTTCTCACTGTGTCCTCCTATGGCCTTTTTTTGGTGCGACGTACATGGAGAGAAAATCATATGAACACAGCAAGATGGTGGCAGCCAGAAGCAAAGAGAAGAGAACTCAGAATGAAACCTACCTGACCACCATCTTGATCTTGAACTTCCTAGTCTCCATAACTGTGAAAATTATATTTCTATAGTTTGAGCAGCACAGCATGCGGTATTTTGTTATGGTAGCTGAGCAGATTGATAAAGTTTTGGGTATCAGAACTAAGGTGCTGCTATAAAAATGCCTAAGAATGCGGAGGTGGCTTTGGAACTGGGTGATGGGGGGAGGCTAGATGAGTTTTATGGTGCTTGCTAAAAGTAAATTTAAGATTGTCATGAAGAGTTTCTTGTAGAAATATATATATTAAAGGCAATCTGTTGATGGTTTGAAGAAAAGGGAGAGCTAAAGAAAAAGCCTCCATGTTCTTAGAGAATATGTAGAGAATGATCCTGAATAGAATGTCGGTAAAAATATGAATGTTAAAGGCATTCTGGTGTGGTCAGACAGAAATGAGTAAGTTGTTATTGGACAGTGGAGACTGTATAAAGTGTTAGAGGACTTGTCCAAATTTTGTTCTAGTGCTTTAGGGGAGATAGCATTTGTGAAAGGTGGGCTTGCATATGTGAGGAGATTTCTAAGTAAAATGGTCAAGGTATATCCTGGATCCTCTTGGATACTTATAATAAAATGCAAGAGGTAACAGTTGAATTGACAAAGGAAGTGTTAATCAAAAATAAACAGGAACTTAAATATTTGAAATATTACCTGTCAGTTCATATTTCATAAATACGAGGAAGCATATTCTGCAGAGAGTGTCAGGAATGTGTGTGAACACCCATTTCATAGGGAGGTTGGTATGGGTGTGAACAGCAGATCTAATCTGATATATCAGCAGCAGCTAGGAATAGATATGGGACTACACTAGCAGAAACACTGCCAGCTGGGACTAAAGGACATAAAAAAATCTAGATGGAATGGAGGAAGTTGGACTTCTGCAATCCTGTAGAATGTTAAATACCTGTTTTGTTGTGGTAGCTGAGCAGATTGATAAAGTTTTGGGTATCAGAAGTAAGGTGCTGCTGTAAAAATGCCTAAAAATGTGGAGGTATTCAACTGAAAACCTGCATTATCCTTCAGGATAAGGGAAGAATGACCCTAAAGGTGATTCAGAGATCAGCAGGGCTGGCACCTTAATCTTGGACTTCCCAGCCAAGAGAAATAAATTTCGAATTTAAATTTAAATTTCTAATATTTAAGCCTGTGTTACTTTGTTTTGACAGCCTGAGCAGACTAGTTCACCCCCCCAATCCAAAAAGTCCTACTTGGTGCCATGTTTGTTTGGTTTATGGATATGGATGCCATATTTGTTTCCTAGGGCAATTGTAACAAAGTGCCAAGCACCAGGTGGCTTAAAAAACAGAAATCTATTGTCTCATAGACCTCAATGCTAGATATCTGAAACAAAGGTGTCAGCAGGACCATGCTCCCTCTGAAGGCACTAGAGAAGGGTTTTGTCCATACCTTTCTTTTAATTCCTAGTAGTTTAGGAATTAAAAGAAAGGTATGGACAAAACCTAACCAGTAGCTGAGGCATTCCTTAGTTTGCAGATGAATAACTCCAGTCTTTCATTTTCACACTGTGTTATCTCTGTGTTTTCACATTATCTTCTTTCTGTTCATGTCTGTCTCCTTGTTTAAATGTTCTCTTTCAATGCAAATCAAAACCACTCACATCAGTCAGAATGGCTATTACTGAAAAGTCAAAAAATAATGGATACTTCATATGGTAGCCGAGAAAAGGGAACACTCACACTTTCTATGGAGTGTAAATTAGTTCCACCTTTGTGGAAAGCAGCACACCAGTTCCTCAAAAACTACCATTCTATCCAGCAATCCTATTACTGGGTGTATTAGTCTCTTCTGACATTGTTGATTAAGCCATACCTGAGACTGGCTAATTTATAAAGGAAAGAGGTTTAATTGAGTCACAGTTTCACATAGCTCGACAGGCCTCACAATCAGAGTGGAAGATGAAGGAATAGCAAAGGAACATCTTACATGGCATCTGGCAAAGAGAGAATGAGAGTCAAGCAAAGGGTTTCCTCATAAAACCATCAGATCTCAGGAGACTTATTCACTAACATGAGAACACTATGAGGGAAACTGTCTTCATGATTTAATTATCTCCCACTGAGTCCCTCTCACAACATGTGGAAATTATGGGAAATAAAATTCGAGATGAGATTTGGGTAGGGACACAGCCAAACCATGTCATTCTGCCCCTGACCTCTCCCAAATTTCATGCCCTCACAATGCAAAAGCAATCATGCCTTTCAAACAGTCCCCCAGAGTCTTTACTCATTTCAGCATTAACTCAAAAGTGCACAGTCCTATGTCTCATCTGGGACAAAGCAAGTTCCTTCTGTCTATGAGCCTGTAAAATCAAAAGCAAGTTAGTAACTTCTCAGATACCCAGATACAATGGGGGTACAGGCATTGGGTAAAAGTACCCATTCCAAAAGGGAGAAATTGGCCCAAAAAAGGGGGTTAAAGACCCCATGCAAGCCTGAAACCCACTTGAGCAGTCAAATATTAAGGTTCCAAAATGATCTCCTTTGACTCCATGTCTCACATTCAGGTCACACTGATGCAAGAGGTGGATTCCCATAGTCTTAGGCACCTCTGCCCTTGTGACTTTGCAGGTTACAGCCTCCATCCCAGCTGATTTCACAGGCTGGCATTAAGTGTCTGCAGCTTTTTTAGGTGTATGGTACAAGCTGTTAGTGGGTCTACCGTTCTGGGGTCTGGAGGATGGTAGCCCTCTTCTCACAGCGCCACTAGGCAATACCCCAGTGGGGAATCTGTGTGGGGTCTTCAACCTCACATTTCCCTTATACGCTATCCTAGTAGAGGTTCTCCATGAGGGCCTTGTTCCTGCAACAAACTTTTGCCTGGACATCCAGGCATTTCTGTACATCCTCTTAATTCTAGGTGGAGGTTCCCAAAGCTCAATTCTGTGTACCTGCAGACTCAACAGCATTTGGAAGCTTACAAGACTTAGGGCTTGCACCCTCTGAAGCAATGGCCTAAGCTGTACCTTGGCCCCTTTTAGTCATGGTTAAAGCAGCTAGGACACAGGACACCAAGTCCCTAGGCTGCACACAGCAGGGAGACCCTGGGTCTGGCCCACAAAACCATTTTTTCCTTCTAGAGTTCTGGGTCTATGATGGGAGGGGCTGCCATGAAGATCTCTGACATGCCCTGGAGACATTTCCCCATTATCTTGGGGATTAACATTGAGATCCTCATTACTATGCAAATTTCTGTAGCTGGCTTGAATTTTTCCTTAGAAAATGAGTTTTTCTTTTTTATTGCATTATCAGGCTGCAAATTTTCCAAACTTTTATGCTCTGTTTCTCTTTTAAAACTGAAAGCTTTTTACAGCACCCATGTCACATCTTGAATGATTTGCTGCTTAGAAAATTCTTCTGCCAGATATCCTGAATCATCTTCAAGTTCAAAGTTTCACAAATCTCTACAGCAGTGGCAAAATGCTGCCAGTCTTTTTGCTAAAATATAGCAAGAGTCACCTTTACTTCAGTTCCCAACAAGTTCCTCATCTCCATCTGAGATCACCTCAGCCTGGATTTCATTGTCCATATCATTATCAGTATTTTGGTCAAAGCCACTCTACAAGTCCCTAAGAAATACCAAACTTTCCCACATTTCCTGTCTTCTTTTGAAGCCTCCTGAAAGTCCCAAACTCTGCCTGTTACCCAGTTCCAAACTCACTTCCACAGTTTCCAGTATCTTCATAGCAGCGTCCCTCTCTACCAGTACCAATTTACTGTATTAGTTTGTATTCATGCTCCTGATAAAGACACAACTCAAACTGGGTAATTTATAAAGGAAAGATGTTAAATTGACTCACAGTTCTATGTGGCTGGGGACACCTCACAATCATGGTAGAAGATGAAGGAAGAGCAAAGGGACATCTTATGTGGCAACCAGCAAACAGAATGAGAATTGGCTGACAGGGGTTTCCCTTATAAAATCATTGGGTCTTGTGAGACTTATTCACTACCATGAGAACATGAGAACAGTATAGGGCAAACCATCCTCATGATTCAATTATATCCCACCAGGTCCCTCCCACAATACATGGGAACTATAGGAACTACAATTCAAGGTGAGGTTTTGGTGAGGATCCACATAAATCATATCACTGGGCATATACGCAAAGGAATATAAAAAAGTGTACCATAAAGACACACACAGGCAAATGTTCATTGCAGCACTGTTCACAATAAAAAAAAAACATAAAATCAACCAAAATGCCTATCAATGACAGGTTGGATAATCTGGATATATGTGGTACATACACTCAATGGAACACTATGCAGCCATAAAAAAGAATGAAATTATGCCTTTTGTGAAAACATGGATGGAGCTGGAGGCTAATATCCTTAGCAAACTAACACAGGAACAGAAAATTAAATACTGCATGGTCTCACTTATAAGTGGGAGATAAATGATAAGAACTTACAAAGAAAGAGACAATGGACACTAGGATCTACTTGAGGTGGGAGGATGAGAGGAGGGAGAGGAGCAGAAAAGATTGGGTACTGGGCTTAATACCTGTGAGGAAATAATATGTAAAACAGACTCCCATGGCGTGTGTTTACCTATGTAACTAACCATCATATGTAAATAAATAAATTTTCTCTTTTTATGAGGACACCAGTCATATTGGAATTAGGGCCCACCTAAATGACCTCATTTTAACTTTTCTCTATAAAGACTCTATGTCCAAATAAGATCACAGCCTGAGGTATGAGGGGTCAGAAGTTTAACACATCATATTTTTGGAGGGAGGGGGGCACAATTCAACCTCTAATAGATAAATATGCAGCAATTTCTCTTTTACTTCAGAGGCAGTATAGTGATAATTGCCTGACCACTCAAGTTACATGGAGAGAAGCAGAAGTCCTCAGCCAATAGCCAGCACCAAATTGCTAGCCATACATGGAGCCACCTCAGAAGTGAATCCTCCAGCCTCAGTCAAACCTTCAGAAGACTGCAACCCTGACCAACATCTGACCACAACCTCATGAGGTTTCCCAAACCAGAGGCACTCAATCAAGCTAATTCTGCATTCTTGACCCATAGACACCATGAGAGATAATAAGTAATTACTTTTTAAAAATTTGCTATTTAGAATGATCTATTACAAAGCATTAGATAACACAATTTACAGTGTTTTTTTTTTCCTTAGAAGATCCTTCTAATATGGAAAGCCATTTGTTTTATAATATGTTATTGAGTATTCTCTTGTCACCATTTCTGCTGTCATCTTTTCCTGGAACACTTCTTATTCCCATTTTTAACATTTCAGATTTTTTAAAATGTTCTTTTATTTCTGTGATTTTTTCTTGTCTTCTAAGAATTTCTCCAATTTTTCTGGTGTATATCTACAAAGTTTTGTACTTCTGTTTTATAGCTTTCCAAAAACTCATTTCTGTTATTTGAATGTTTATTTTGATAACATACTATTTTTTCATAGATCTAATAACTACTCTTGGCTCTCTGGGATTATTAATCATGGGTTTCTTTAATAGTGTTTTTGTCATTCCTGCAGAGTCTTTACCCAGATGTATGTGTGTACATAAGCATAACCTAACCCATATATTTATATACATATATGTGTATATATATACACCCCATCCCATATATTTACATATATAGGAGTTAGGATACACACATATGTACATTTACATATCTTTATATACTTTTTATACATAGTGTGTGTATATATAGTGCTCTGAGCATACCAATTAAGAATAAACAGAAGTTTTGACTTTAAAAATTGGGAAGATATACTATGTTGTTGGTTAAATTAATCTATACATTTATTAGGATCCCAGTAAAAATATAAATAGATCTGTTTTTCTGAAACTATGAATGAATATTCCACAGTTCAAGTGAAAAAATAAATTAGGAATAACTTGTAAATTTCTGAAGAAGGGGAATAAAGTGAATAGTCATAGATATTAAGGTATGCTAAAATGTAAAAGTCAGAATAGTTTAGTATTGATGTATTAATATGCAGACATATCCATGCATCAGAAAATATGTCTACATATAGAACCAAATACATATGGAATTTTAATATATTATAAATTTGGCATTTCAAGTCTGAGGGAAAATATGCATTATTTAATAAATTTTGTTCAATAAATTAAATAGCCATATGGAAGAAAATAAAGTAAAATTCTTACCTCACACTTCAGATCAAAATAAATACCTCATGAATCAAAGATTTTAACACATAGAAAAGAAACATAAAAAACGTAGAACAAACTGTGATAGATCTTTTAAAAAATGTTCAGTGTAGCAAAGACATTTTTAGGAGTTTCTAAAATATAGAATCCATAAAAATCTATAACTTTGAAGGCATAAAAATAATCTACTTGGAAAAAGCTACTATATGTAATATCAAAAGAAAAGTGATAAAGTGGGAATTAATATTCACAATTCATGTTGCAGGTGAAGTACTAATGTGCTTTCAAATTAAGACAAAAAAGAATGGCATTCTAATAGAAAATATGGCCAGAGGCTACAGGCTCACTCCATTCACCAAAAAGGAATTCCAAATGGCTCTGAAACAAATATATATAGTCCTCATTCATAAAAGAGAAAATGTAAATTGCATTTAAATTAGATCTGATATTTTTTAACCAGGCAGGTTAAGAAAGATCAAATAATTTAATAGCGCATATATTATCTAAGCAAATGTGTATTCTCATACACAACTTCTGGGATAGTAAATTGAAACATCTATGGAGAGCAATTTGACTGTTTTTGTCAGAGTTAAAATTGTGTCTCTCCTTTGGTCAAGGTTATAGTGCTGCGTATCTTTTCTACCTGTACACTGGCATGTGTATAAAATGACAGGTATACAAGACTATTCATTACCACATTTTGTAGCATCAAGCTATGAGGGGCAGAGAATGTCCAAAGGTCTAACAATGAAAAGACTGGATTAAACCAATGATGGTTCTATAATACAAGCCAGGACTGTGTAGCAACAGAAATCAATAAAATAATTCTATAGGTACAGGAATGTGATAATTTGAAGATATTTCTTTTATTCAAAAAGATAATTCCAAAATGCAGTGTAGAGTATAATTTCATTTGTGAAACAGAAGACTAGAAGAAAAAATATATGTATTACTATAAATACATGTATACAGTTTAGAGTATCTTTGCATGAATTCACAAGAAATTGATTTGACCTCTGAATAACAAAAATGTGTGGCTGAGGAACAGAGGTTAGAGAAAGTTTTATTTTTCCTTGCATATCCTTGTGTTCGTATTGCCTATTCAAGAAAACTAAAAATGAGAGAAAAAGAGAAACCACAACAAAGAAGATGATACAACAAAATACATATAGAAAATTTAGAAATAATTTTTTAAGGAAAAACTACAATAGGTAGGTCTTCAGATTGTTTAACATGAGAAATGGAGAAAAACACAAAGACGCAAAATTAAAATTATGCTATCAAAACAGAAGTGACTAAAAGTATAATAATAAAAAATAAAAATTTAAGGTTCTCTGTAAAGTTTTTGAAAATCTCAATGAAACACAATTTTCTATAAAAATACCAATAAAATAATCTGATCAAAAGGACATTGAAGATTTGGTTATATATATGTTTTTTTCAAAATGTCAAACTGGAATCCCAAAAAAGCCTAGGTGTGTAAGAAAGACTTTTTAGTAAACATATCAAATTTTAAAGAAAAAACATACAAATCCAATTATATTGTCACACACATTTTATAACCTTAGTAATTAAATTTGACAAAAATAGAATAAGAAAAAAGTTATAAACAAAATTTACTTAAAAAGTGATGTGTAAATATCCTCAATAAAATACTAGACTAGCCTGGCAGCCTTTTAGCATTCACCAATATTCATCTTCCACTTCTTTCTTGGCATATGAATGGATTTGATTTCCATGTCTTCTTGAATTTAACCATTGCCATGTGATTTTTCTACAGCCAATAAAAGGTGAGCCAGAACTGTCAGAATTTTGGGGCAGCAACAGCTAATTACCAGCACTTGTTTCTTCACCATTCTCTTCACTTTCTCTGGTGACTGTGGCAGCTGTGTTCATAAAGAGGTTTAGTAATGATCCAGCACATGGAAAACAGTTGCTCCAGAGATTTACCCAGAGCCAAGATGACTGTGTGGGGGCAAAAAATAGTCTCTGTTATTTTAAGTAACTGACATTTGAGATTGCTTTTAACCATAACATCATCTAGGCTATCCTGACAGATATACCAATCAATTTCTATAGAATACTAAAAATGTAATATATAAGGACCAGTTAGGGTTGATACACAGAAAGAAAGGGTGGATCAAGACCATGAAATGTACCAGCTTCACATCACAGAAGAAAAACTATATAAGAATTATGATAAAAATATATCACTTCACTTAAAAACATAATATAGTAAGAATTTTTTGTTTATATAATACATATTAACCAACACCAATTATCATCATATCTGTTGGTGAACAAAGAGATATTAAAACATAAACCATTAAAATTAAAAAGGTAGTTATACTTGTGCTATGGTTTGAATATTTGTGCTATCCCAAAATTCGTATGTTGAAAATAAATCCAGCTGAGTGTGGCAGCTCACATTTGTAATTCCAGAACTTTGGGAGACAGAGGCAGGAGGATAGCTTGAACCCAGAAGTTTGAGACCAGCCTGGGCAACATAGTAAAACCCAACCTCTACAAAAGAAAAATGAGCTGGGCGTAGTGGCAAGCCTGGCTTGTAGTCCAGCTACTCAGGAGGCTGAGGTAGGAGGATCACTTGAGTCTAAGAGGTTGAGGCTACAGTGAGCTGTGATCATGCCATTGTACTTCAGACTGGATAACAGAGTGAGACCTCATCTAAACAAGAAGGAAAAAGAAAAGAAAGAAAAGGAAAGAAGGAAAGGAAAGGAAAGGAAAGGAAAGGAAAGGAAAGGAGAGGAGAGGAGAGGAGAGGAGAGGAGGGGAAAGGAAGAAAGAAAGAGAGGAAGGGAGGGAGATAGGGCAGGAGGAAGGGAGGAAGGGAAGGAAGGAAGGAAGGGAGGAGAGAGAGGCAGGGAGGCAGGGAGAGAGGGAGAGAAAACTAATCCCTGTTGTGACAGAAGTAAGAGCTGAGGCTTTTGGAAGTGATCAGATTACGATGGATCTGCCGTCATGAATGGGATTAGTCCCTATTAAAGGAGGCCTGAAGGAGTTAGTTAATGCTTTCTGCCCTGTTGGGACACAGCACGAAGATACTTTCTATAATGAACAGCCCCCCGCCCCCTACCCCAGATACTGAATCTGTCAGTGCCTTGATCTTGGACTTCCCAGCCTCCAGAACTGTGAGCAATAAATTTATGTTGTTCATAAATTACCCAGTCTAAGGTATTTTGTCATAGCAACCCAAACAGACTAAGACAGCCTGCTGTAAAAACCAAAACTGAACATCTTCTCAAAGTTTTTATGCAATAAGACATAAAACATTTTTGAAAATTATTGTGAAAATCATTCACAAATAATTCTATATTCTGCTGAGAAAACATAGAAAAATCAACTGAAAAACTACTAGAAGCAATAGAAAAATTAATTAATTGGTTACAGTGATATTTTAAAAATATCAAAGAGGCTAGCAATGTTCATTCATTTGGCAAATATTTATTAGTCATGTACAATGTGTTAGGCTCTATCCTAGATCTAGTGAAGAAAACAGACGAAAAGGCTTTCCTTCATTAAATTTTTGTTTGAGAGAAACAGTATTAATAGCAATAGTAATAATAAAGCAACAAGTAAGACACACATAGCATCTCCCATCACCAATTTTCCTATCACTGATTCTCTCATCCATTCTTGAAAGCAAAATGTTTTTGCATGAAAACTGTAACTTCTATGAAAAATGTAGAACGTATTATAGAAATATATTCCCCATTGTTCAAGATAAGGAAAATAATATATGACACATTAACCTCCAACCCAACTAATATCCTACAATATAATAATATAATACCCAATAACCAAATATTAATAACAAATGGTTACATAGGGAAGTAAAACACATAAATAGTTAACATCAACATGGTAGCGTGCTGTGCTTCACCTTAGTGGAGATTCTACTCTCACTTCCTGAGGTTTGTATATTCTACCAATGATGTTTGCAATATAACTAAAGACTGTTCATGAATATTGTTTTGTTTAAAAATGTTGTATTTAGACTTGTGGGCATAATAATATTTTTCTTGTATAAACATGCTCAAAAGATGTTGTATTCAAATATAAATGGAATGAATGTTAATAACACAGAACTATGCAACTGGGAAAATATTAAGTGGGAGTCTGTAGAATTTTCTGTAGTAGGTTAAATTCTGATAAGGGCAATGAAGAGAAAGAAAATGGGGAAGGAACACTGGTCAGAAAGGTGGGAGAGAAAACAAGTGTTTTATGTTTGCATTGGGTGGCTGAGAAAGGTCTCACTGCAAAGAAGAAAGTTGAGCTATGACTTAGTGAGAGAGTAAGCTGTGGGCAGTTGGGAGGAGAGAAAGCTGACATGAAGGTTCCGAGGTAGAAGTGCATCTGGAGTCCTTGAGCCCAGCACGTTCAGAATGGTGAGCATGGTAAGCATAAGTGTAGCAGGGTACAAGGAGAGAGAGAGAGAAGAAAGCAGGGAGAGAAACTGGGTGACTACAGAAGGGCTTTGGGGGACATTGTAATAACTACGGATTTTCCTAAGAGATTGAAGGTCATGAGTTCTGAGCTGAGAAGTCAATAATACATTCCTTCAATTCAAGACATAGGTTTTGTTTTGTTTTCACATTTTAACAGCGCTAAAATAGAGCTCACTAAAATAGAGCTATGTCTTATATCCAATAGTGTATCACAGGTATAATTGGCCACTTATTTTCATATGTAAAATAATAGTGTATTACAAAATCTTTGTTGTCTTAATTCAAAGAATTGTTGTAAGCCAACTTACAATTGAATAGAATCTCTGGCTGCTTCTTAAAAAATGACCAAAGGGTCTGGGAGCGAGTGGCTCACGCCTGTAATCCCAGCATTTTGGGAAGCCAAGGCAGGTGAATCATGAGGCCAGGAGTTTAAGACCAGCCTGGCCAAGATGGTGAAACCTGGTCTCTACTAAAAAAAAACTACAAAATGAGCTGGGCATGGTAGCGCCCACCTATAATCCCAGCTACTAGGGAGCCTGAGGCAGGAGAATCACTTGAACCTGGGAGGTGGAGATTGCAGTGAGCTGAGATCAGACCACTGCACTCTAGCCTGGGTGACAGAGCAAGACTCTGTCTCAAAAAAAAAAAAAAAAAAAAGACCAAAGGATATGATCGCTGCCTAAAATCCAACTCAAATTAATTATTTGGAAATTAAATAACACATTCATAATAATGTCATGGTTCAAACAAGGAATCACATGAAAAATTTAAAAATACTTTAAACTGAATTATAATGAATAAAAAACATATAAAATTTTGCATTCCTATGGAAATATATAGATTTATTTAAATGCTTTTTTGCAGAAAGAAAAATCTGTTTAGGAAAATTTCATATATAATTTTAAAAGTTTAAAATGTAAATAGATTCTTAGAATAAAACATCAGAAAGTATAATATACAAAGTGTTCATAGTGTTTATCATAAATGCTTGGGTGTATGTGTATATGCTTGCCCTCAATTGGTAGAAATTTTTGCTACTAATGTGCGTGTTTTATACTTGGGTAAAGGAACAAAAATACTTTAAAAAATACACAAAGGCAATGTGCTATGTTTTTACTCCTATTTGTACTATCTTTCTTCCTTTTCACAACTCCCTTCGCCACGAAACTAAATATGCCCAGATAAATTTAAGAGAAGCAATTTTCATGTCTTCAATATATGCCATATTTCCTAAAGTTAAACTTAGAAAGTGACGACAGGATCTCCATCTTCAGATCCTGCTTCACAATCACTAATCCTTCATTCCTCAAAAGAAGAAGATGCCCTCATCCCTAATATAACAATGCCAAGTTTCTTTAAAGAGGAAAAACTTCTCATGTATTTAACAAAGGGACAGTTCAAAATAGAAGTATCTGCAAAGGCCCCTACATAACTAGAAAATCCAGTCCTGCCCATCTCAACAATACATGGATTTCCAGCAAAATTTTACCTTTTGCATTTAATATCTATTAAAAATAGTTTAATATGTTTTTGCTCTTGTCAGTTATATATTTACTTTTGTCTTGAGAATCTAATCCAGGAAAAATGACAGAACAGACCTTTATGGCCACAATAAATAAATAATAATTTAATGTCAAATTATTTTAATTTCAAATATCAAAATAAATTATTTGATTATATACATTGGTGAATCAATAAAGAATTTTCAAGAACAGAAATATATTGGGATAACATATGGGGAAATTGAAATGGAAAAAAGATTTTAAAGAGTAAAAAATGATGCAGAATGCCTACTCCTGCCTATAGGAGTTTGTGTATATCTTTAACATGCAATAAATCTGAGAGATGGTAAATGGACACTTATTATTTGAAATATGTACTTTTCAACATAGTTAATATATTGTAACTAAAAAGTACATTATTAAAATGCATATGCCATTAACATTTATTGAGTATTTACTATGAGCTTGGATCTTTGCTAAGAAGTTCCAAAGATATTCCATTTCATTTTCATGAAAACATTGCATAATACATATGATGCCCAAACAACAGATGAGAAATTTGAGATTCACTGAAGTTAATTATCATGCCAGGGACCACCTAGCTTGTAAATCGCCAAGCTAGGAGTCTTACTTAGGTCTCCTAACACTAACTTGAATGATACAGCTACCTGTTTTTCTATTTTGGCTTCAATAATAACAACTGTGACAATGCATTAGACATTCTAAGTATCAATTTGTTTTTAGTTTCTTGTGATCTAGAAAGTAACACAGGCTATGCAATGACTCCTTCCTTCTTTCCTTCCTTCCTTCCTTTCTTCCTTCCTTCCTTCCTTTCTGCCTTCCTTCCTTCTTTTCTTCCTATATCCTTCTTTCCTCCCCCTCTTCCTTCCCTCCCTGCCTGCCTCAACAAGTGATATTGATCATATTGCTTGTCCAGAACTTTTCAATGCAATGGGCTAGGGGAAGAGGTTCTGTGCCCTATCTTAAGGTATAAATTATAGCAAACTTTGTAGCAAGAAAAGTATCCGTTGTAGAAGTTCAGATGAGAAATAATTCTGCATGTTAGTACTTAAGCATTTAAGTTGAGTTGTAGAACTAGTTAAGGTCCCTTCTCAATATGACCAGTGCTTACAGCTTAATGAACAGTGATCTCAAGCTCATTAACCAATTGCCGTTTACCCATTCCTCACATCAAAGAGAGGGCAAAACATCAGCGTATGTGATGGAATCATCATAAAAATGGAATATTAAAATGACATGAATTCCTTTAAAAGTGTATAAGCAAGAGCAGTATGAGCTGTGTTGAGTCCATACCCTTCCTCTATGCTCTCACTGTCACCTGTACATGCCTCTCTTCTGTTTTAGTGTGCTTACGTTTTAATAGTTCCGCCTCCCTCTGTTAAATGATAAGTTCTTTGAGGAATCCTGAATTAACTCGGTGTTTAGTGGAGCCTGGATAGTGGTAAATTCTAAATAATGTGTGTTTCATCAATGAGTAAAAACACTCCCTTTTGATCATACTATAGTAGTACGCAAAAATCAAGGAGAGGAGAAACCAATCGCTGGTAAAGTGACATTGTCTTAGCTTTGAAATCATTTCAGGAGTGAGAGGAGGTGGTGATTCCATGAGAAATGATTGACATAATTACCCACCTCACTATCAGAAACCAGGGAAGGGTGCCATCCAAAGAGATTTATAGTCAAGGTGATAAAGACCAGCATAATAGCACACACACAATGGGAAGGTCTGTTTGTCACCTGCACAGCAGTCCAGAGGTAAGCAGGCCAGGTGTTGGGCTCAGAAAATGATACCCCGACGTTTGATGCTTCAGCACACTGAGCACAGTGACTAAAGGAAACTGGAAACCTTTCGAAGCTGCTTTAGAATCAAGGACTCTCTGACCTTCCCTAGTTCCCACCAAGTGCAGCGAGGAGCTGTCCCTGAAATTTCCTTATCTGACTGAGGGAAATTCTTCCAAAAGAAACACAATTGCCTTCAATCTCCTGTCTGAAATCTTATTGACCAGAGAAGATTAATTCACATTGCAGCAAAGGAAACTAAAGTTGCCATGTCTAGGACAATACTCCAGGACAGACTTTCACTTCTTTCAACTATTTTTCTAAGGGCTGTTTACCTGAGAAACTTGATCTGCATAGTAAGACAGCCTTTGCTCACCATTCTTTCTCTCCCTACCCTTCCACAGTCTGTGTCACCACCACCCCTCCCCATCAGAGGCCCCCGTTTCTTTCTACTTAAGCTTCTGCCTCTTGGCCCCAACTTTGAACTTCGTATTTTGTGTGACTCTTGTGTTTAAGCACGTAATACATTTGTATGCCTTTCTCCCCACTTTATCTATTGTCAGTTCATTTCAACAGACTCAGTTTTGGAATCTTCATTCAAAGAGGGGAGGAAAATGTCTTTGGGCCCTACACAGTTGTGATATAGAGTTGTGCATTGATGAAATTGTTCAGGCCATCCTAACCAAAATATTCCTCCTTGGCATTTAAAAACAAAACAGAAGCAGAAAGTCTCTCCAACCTTCTCTCACCATTCTCTCCTGAAGCAGGTTATAAAACCTATGAGGATCACTCTCTGGCCTCATTCTCCTCCCCTAAAGACCCTCATATAATAAGTGTCCTGTCCTGTACCCAGAGGGAAAGAATGTCACACAGATACACCAAGAAGAATCTGAACAAACAGGCATTGTTAAGTTCCCTGCCCACTCCCACCATGTATTACCATTAGATTATGCACATTTTCAAGTCCTCCATTCAGACTTCTGCACATGTATTCATAAAAACAGTTTCCTCTTTTCCATGGATCTTTAGACTGAAGCTTCCCATGTCACAAAAAATTATATCAAATAAATCTGAATGCTTTACTCTTGTCTCTCTGCCTTTTGCTATGGGGGGGGGGTTCTCAGCTATGAATCTTGTGATGTGTAAGAAAAGGAATCTTTCCTCCCCTGTGGGACCCAGGCTTATTCTGTCTTAGTGTTCTGTCATCCTTAACATGCAGTTCCCCATCTCGTGCTTTAAGATGACTAATGATGGGACTCAGAAAACAACACCCCAAAATGAAGTCCTCAGAAGCAGCCTCAAAAGCCTCAAAAGTTTTTCTCTGACATTCTCCTGCCCTCCTGTCTCTCAGTCCCATTCTCCCCCAAATCTACCCATAAAAACTAGAATCCTTCTTTCTCAAGGCAGATCACTGAAACCAGAACCGCTTTTCCCCAAACCAGCCATAAAACCCAATAATATTGCTTTAATTTCTGCTCTACCTTGCAGGTAAAAACTGTCCACAAAGAAATGATCTAATCTACCTTATTTGACTGTAGGTCTTAAGACCCCCTTTCCAGAGAGGGTCCAGCCCCACACCCACAAGGAATAAATGCACGCGGAGAGAGGCAGAGAACAATCTGGACAAACAGACCTTCTTGGGCTTCTCCACTCAGTCTATTAGCATTGGATCATACCTTTTTGTCCAATGATATTTCTACACAGCTGTCCATAGTTTGTTGAGTCTAAGCATAAAATAGACGATTTCCCCTGGATCTTTGGCTTTTCCTTCTAAAGACTCCTGTGTGTACATGTTAAATAAACTCCTTTGCCATTCTGTGAGTTTATTTTTCAGTGAACCCTCAGCAGGCAAAGGGGAACTTTTCTCTTGGCTCTGACACTCTTTCAGTTCCTTCCACCACATGCAAATTCCACTGAACAGAAAAAGAAGAGAAAAGGAATATGTATATATATTATTTTCACCATATATAAATACACACATATATGGTATGGAAAGGAGTCAGGGAAGTGCTGGGTAGAGGAGGGTATGGTCCCTGGCTGGGGCTTTTCCTAGGGCCTGGGCCTATGAACCTAGGTGAAGACAGGCATTTCTGTTTTCCCGCCCAAATGTTGCATTTCCCAAGACCACTCTGGCCTGCCACCCCCCATCCTGTGCCGGTAAAAAAGTCCGAGGTCCTAGCAGGCACACACACAAGCAGCTGGATGTCAAGAGGAACATGCTGGCGGAACAAGACAAGTGGCTGGACGTCGCATGAGAGCACACCGACAGGCACTGGCAGATCAGGCCATCAACCGGTGACCGGAAGATCGATGCTGAGTTTGACTGGGGCGGTTGGAGGAGACCCCAGCCTCTGAGCAGGCTGACTCCAGGGGAAAACCACCTTCCCACTCCATCTCCCTTCTGGCCCCCCGTGAAGGAAGGCTGAGAGCCACTTCCACTCACTAAAACCTTGCAGTCCTCTCCAAGCCCACATGTCCTCCGATCCTTCCAGTACACCAAGGGAAGAAACCCCGGGATTCAGAAAGCCCTCAGTCCCTGCAATAAGGCAGGGAGTCTCATCGAGCTGACTAACACAAGCTGCCTATGGATGGCTAAACTAAAAGAGTGCCCAGTGACACACGCTTCAGGAGGGGGGCTTCAGGAGCTGTTGAACACTCAACCCTAGACGCTGCCATGTTGTTGGATCCCCACACCTGCCTATCTGCATGCTCCCCCTAGAGGTTTGAGCAGTGGGGCACCAAATAAGACAGCCACACCTCCATCACACACCCTGGGAGGGGGACAAGGGAGCTTTCCCCGTTTCATGTACATATGCATACACACACAATTCATCCATGTAACAAGTATACAAGTCATTCATATAACCAAAAACCACTTGTACCCCAAAAGTTATTGAAATATATAGTTATCCAAAAAAAGACAAGATTACACACAAAGGCAAAAACATATTTTAAAATTTCATTTTAGAAGTTATAATTTCATTTTTTAAAAGTTAAAATTTCATTTAAAAGTTATAAATTTACTTAATAATAATCAATAATGTGGGTAGTCTGTTACATAGTGAAAGCCAGTTGTAACAAATGGCTTTTTATAAGATTTGTCAGTTTATCAAATAAAATCAAATATATTTACCCCATTAGTTCTCACAAAAACCCATGAATTGTAGAGGTGTGTGTTGCTGTGATCAATCTCAGTTTCTAAATAAGTCCTGGGAGTTCGCAGAAGTTAAGCCACCTAATCCTAAAGATTTATGTGTGTGTATATATATATATATATATATATATACACACACACACATATATATACAAATATACACACATATATGTGTATATAAGACACACATGTATATATGTATATATATATATATATCTTTTCTCTTATGTGTGTGTGTATTTGTATATATACATATATATAGAATGTTCTTTTCTTTCTTTACATGTGTGCACATGCACATACACACACATCCCTTTTCTTTTAAAGGCACGATATTGCATATACCATATTTCCTCCTGCCATTTGCCTAAATCCACTTACATGATAAAAATTTACTGCAAGGGGAGCTGGTGAATGTAGTCTTTAGCTGGTCATCTATGTGGCATCTGAAGCTTCTAATTGTATAGAAGAAAAAGAAAAAGTTACTGGGGGAAAAACTAATGGTCTATGCCATAGGAGAGTTTGCATAAACTCACTTAAATGGAAAAATGGGTAGAAACTCATTTTATATGAAGGGATGGCAGATGGCATTGTATTCTGGGAAAAATGTGAAAGAACTCAACAAAACCTCTCCTACCAAGTCAGAAAGTCAAGGAGAGATGTTGAGAGGGATTATGTCACTGTCAAGGAACCCTGTAGATGTGTCGGCACCTCTGATCCCAGAGGCCACAAAGGTAAAAAATGTAAAGCAATAGTCAGGAAAAGAGAATTATGTAGGAGGAACCGCGAAAGACTCCACAAAATGGCAAAGAAATGACTTGGGCTGGAAGAAATTATAGAATCAGCTCACTTTTCAGTCCCACCATCTACCTGTCCCTCACTGCTGAATCTCAGAAATAGTTAAGAGGATCCAGAGTAAATTTAATCTTTTTCTTTATCCCTTCACTTGAATCTGTAAGAATCAGACAGGAAACCTCACCGACAAGATTCATTTCAACCTACATAATCTACACAAAACCAGCAGCAATCTCTCTTTGTAAACCTGAGCAAAACGAAAGAAATTTTCAGACGTATGAAAGATGCTGCACTCCAAAAGAGAGACAGCATTCAGAGGAATGTGCACGTGTTCCTCAGTGCTGCAAGAAATCATATTTTTGAAAATATCTAAATTTTGTTTTTAACAAATTAGAGAAAATGCGCAGCATAGAATAACTGGAATTGGCAATCTTCAAGAGATAACTATCTAAAATCAGGAAAGAATACATAGCGATTAAGCATATCGTTGATGGAATAAAAACTGCAATGTAGATACTAATTCAATAGAATGGAAGAAAAAATAGTAAAGAAGAGAGCTAGCCTAATAAATTATTCTATATGTCAGAGTGAAAGTATAAAGAGATGAAAAATGAGAGAAAAGATGGAAATAAAACATGAAGAGCTAAGTGTGTGTAACATGTATGTTATGTAACATCTCCCACCTTGAAAGGTCCTCCTCAAAATAAGAAGTTAGTAAAAAATGAAGGACCCTCGCATATATACTCAATAATATTTTTCACATTCAAAACTAAAGGAGAAAAATATCGCTATATGCCCCTACTCAAACAGGAAGAGAAAGAAGGGAGGGGAAGAAAGTAAAAGACGTCTTTTAAACTATAATAATGCAAGTTCAGCTACATAAGTAATCTGCAGTCTTGTTGGCTGATCTGAAAAAGCCAGGAGGGTGCCTAGCAGACAGTGAGTATTCAACAAATATGTCAAATAAACGAGATTTTAGTGTGGTGAGTAAACAAACATTTGACCCCAAATTTCTACAAGCTATGTTGCTGTCCTGATATCAGGACAAAAGAAACACAACTTTATATAAGATCGAGAAAGTACACTTCCCTTCCATATCCTTTGTTAAAAAAAAAAAATAGTCAATTTAGATGATGGTCAGCTGAGAAATGAATAAAAGAGTATAGCCTTCAAGTGCTTTTACAATGGTACCTAACTGCGCAGGTGCAGACACACACACACACACCACACACACACAGAGGAAAATTAAATGATAACATTGTAAGCATCAGATACCCTGAATCCACACAGAACACTGACTCACCCCTATGCCTTCTGGGTCCAGATGCCCGGCTTTTTGTGGCTGGCTTGCCAAAATGAATTTCAGAAAATCTTTTTCATAGGGCATCTGGAACTGAAAAGGTTGTGCTACCTGCTCTGAAATTTGCATCCTTCAGCAGTTTCATGCAAATAAAGGATTTCCTCATCTGCTCTGTCCATCATTAATGGTCTCTCGTGTCTGCTTCAAAATCATGTGGCAGTTGACGCATTGACACCACGCCTGCACCAACGCCATGGGCTCACCCCCACTGCATGTACAGTGTTTGCTAAGTTAAAATTGCTGTTAAAATACCCTTTGGCACTATTCCTCTGTTATGACATTTTGACTCATCTGGACCTGAGATGGCTCACATGGAGATTTCCATGGCCAGGACCCCATGGTTTCCAGCCAACATTTGCAAACACAGTTAGGAAGACACCCTCTTCCCAGAGGTATGCATCAGCAGTAATTACAGAACTAAGACATCTTCCATCTCACTAGTTCTGGTTAGTGGCCTTGAATCTGAGAGCCCCCTCTTGTGTTTAAATCAACTTCCATTTGCATGCAAGTGTGTGTGGGGTTCCAGGAATTCATAACATGTCACATCTCACAACAAAGCCACCCTGTGAAGGACCAACGCAGCAGGACTTAGAAATGTATCCATGGTTCCCATGCTGCCCCCTGCTCAGAATTCTCACTCCCTGAATCACCTCTCAGACAGAGCCAGGTCTGCAGCACTGTTAAAAAGCCACTGTATTTGCTTTCTTGCTTTCCCTTGCTTGGCTTTCACACCTTTCCTGCTTTGGGGGAAGGTGATCCGGCTTTCAGATTTAAAAGAGCCAGCTTCTGAGCCCTGGGTTCCACTGAGGAGTGAAAGTAAACAGGAAGGGAGAAGGCTCACAGAAGTCTTTATAACCTGTATGTTAAATTATGTCAACAGGATGCTGAGAACAGGATCTGTTGAGGAAATTCCACAACTAAATAATGAAAGCTCCATGGTACCTGAATGGAGAGGCCTTGGTATTCGCTTTGATCTAACTACCTAGTTACAAGGGAGCTTGAAGGAGAGAGTTTTGAAACAAAGAAGAAAAAAATAACATTCAGTAATCCAAAGAGTAAGGCTATTGGTTAGGGGCAGCTAGATTTGGTTCCCACCTTAGAAGTTGAAATCAAGTTACGGTTTCAGAGAAACGGAGTCTCTTTTGATTCTGATTAAGAGTTTAGCTTTTGGGAGAAGTGATGTGTGTTAGTTTTCCCCCAATGTTTAAGATTTTTTTTAAGTTTCTGAGAAGAAACTCACTTCAGTCTCAGAAGAACACATCCAAATTCATAAAGAGATATGAGGGGCAAAATAAAAAAATTATCTCCCTCCTCACCTACTCCAGGGAACACATCCCCATGTGGGAATGCTTAGACTTCCCCCACAATCTTTCTCAGAGACATGAAAGGGCGTTGACTTAGGTTTAATAGTATGCAATTGGAATTTGTCTTTATAAAGATGCCGGGCTGTGTAATTTATGGAAATTAAGCATGTATGCATCTCCATTGTGCTAGACGCATTATGATAGAGTAGGATTAGGCAGAAAGACAGGGACCTCATGATATATTGAAATACTTTGTGTCTAAACACTGCCCAGAGATTGGAGAGGGATTTTTAAAACCCTACTATCCACAACAAGGCGGGGTTTCGAGTGTGACCTAGTTTTGCTGTTGTTGTTGTTAAGGAAGGAAGATAGATTTTGTGTATTTGTTTCATATTTTACCCTGAAAACCACATGACAGCTCACTTTGTTTTATGTTAAGAGGGATTCTTTTTAGAGCATTGTGTTGGTTTGCAAATGAAAAGGCAGGGCTATGCTTCCAATGACTCTGCCTTGAAATAATTTAAATTTCGGTTAGAAAGTTTACCAATTTATGACAAACATTGAGAATAAGCAAGTCTGGAATTTTCCGGGAAGTTCAGAAGATTCTTTTTTCTCCTTAATAAAAGGTTACTCAGTATGAACCGTGCAAGTGGAAAATTTTCTTTTGGTTGAAACGCCAAATCTGCTATGTTAGATTTAAAAGAAATACATTTCTTTTCCTTGATCCTAAATTTCTTGGAAAGCACTCCTCTGAAAGTTTTAGAAATAAAAAAGTCAGCAACAATAATAATCACGGTAACTGGTAATAATAATAGCTTTGCCTGTATGCATTCTATTTGTTTTTCAAATATTAACCACATACATTTACCTAGTTGATCAAAGCACCTTCACTTGTCTGAAAATTCAGTTCAATTTATGTTGAGAATGTTTGGTCTCAGGCAGTCACAACTGGCCACAGAAGGAATGGCTTTTAAACAGCAGAGAGCACCCTGTCAGGAATATAATGAAATTTAGCAGGTGTTGCTTTGGTTTTCTGCAAGTGTAAATAAATTTCAAAGATGTTCATACATGCACATGCTGAGGGCTGGGCGAAATTGTGTTAAAAAATCACGCACCACTTAATAAATGAATTCAGAATTTATTTCAGCTAATGACACTGTGGATATGCAATGTCTGATTAAAAATAAGGAATAGGGATTAATTTTGATTATTTGGAAAGAATGTGGCTGGATATCGAATAACGTCTTTAATCTGACTTTTTAAAAAAAACTGACTGAAAAAAATCACTGAAAAACATGGAACTCAGTGGAAAGTCGGATCAGATGTACTGTATTTATAGCCACGCAAATAAACACATTTCCAATTCTGTTTGTTGGAAGCCTTTACTGTTTTGTAACAAGGTAGTGCTCCTTTTGAAATGGGAACCCTGCCATCTAGTGAGCATTTTGGGTATCACATCTCAGATCATTCTTCAACCCAAATAGGTTAATTTAATCGAGTTATTTTAGAGTTGCAGTATATTATAACTATTTGTAGATGGAAAAATCGAAGCAAGAGAGTTGAAAGTTTTTTTCCAAAAGGCTTACATTGGACTAATGGCAGTGTTTTAAATAATATCAAAATAACTGAGTTCTCTAACACAAAAATGTAATTACTCAATAGACACAAGATTCACTCTTTCATTTTATCTAACAACATATTTGCTATATAAACCGCTGGTTATTCAGTGAAGACCCTCTTAGCTATTCACAATTAGTCTGTGAAACAAATTCTATATTATTTTTAGTTAATTATTCCAGAACTTCAGTTTCAATGGTTTATGAAAAAATGCTTTGCTTTTGGCTTTATTTTTGCTTTTGGCTTTCTTTCAAGAAAGAAATAATCCAAAATGAGATAATAATAATCTGAAATATTTGTA
The DNA here is from genome assembly GCF_001604975.1 of Cebus imitator. Taxonomy (NCBI): domain Eukaryota; kingdom Metazoa; phylum Chordata; class Mammalia; order Primates; family Cebidae; genus Cebus; species Cebus imitator. The sequence goes on from NW_016107442.1 coordinate 3,029,569, forward strand.
TAGTTCATTGAGTCTTTAACTCTTCTATTGTGTTTCTTAGTATTTGACTTAGTGGTTTTAAAACTTACAGTACTATGTGTGTCAAAATTCATTGACATAAATATATGTTTTTAAAAAACCTTTAACCAATTGATGAAAGAATATTACTTCAGTAGGAAGAACCTCACAGATGGAAAAAATAATTTTCTATTGTATTAAAATATTATCTTCAAGTCATAAAGGTTCTCAAGTCGTTTATTCAACAAATGCATGTCGAGTCCCTGCTTGGTGTCAGTCACTGGGAGACAGGACATGTCTTCTCTTCAGGAGGCCTGAGGTACTAGGGTAGGCAAACATACGAAGAAATAATCACGTATGTGTCATGGATTCCCTCATAGAAGCGTGGGTAACATGCACAGTGGAAATTGGTCAGCACAGTCATGATGTTGGCTACAGGGAATTTCATAGACAAAGAGAAGTATTTGATCTGAAGCAGCAGAAGCTTCCCAACTTAGTGATGAAGCATACCTATGTGTTTGTAAAGTAATTTTAAAAAAATTTAAGATCACAGTTTCAACAAATGCAGAAATGGGCCAAACTATTTAAATTTTAAAACAGCAGGACAAAGTGAAGCTTCATAGCCCACAAAATTCCAGTCCAGGTTTCGGGACTTACTTCAGTCAATGAAGTTTCTATGTATACTAAACATGTGGACATTTTGAGTATGTTTCTAATATTTATGATTATCATGCTCCTGTCTTGAGCATGATTAACATTGATAATCATTTGATAATCAGCTTTTCTTTTCAGTAGTTTTATTGTTGTTCAGTCAAAACTGCAGTTTGCCAAAGTTAATTTTAATAAACTATGTACAAAGTTCTTCTATATTACTAGTTATGATAAAGTAAATTAAGCAGTTTTTTAAAAAACTGATGGCATTTAGAGCAGGAGGAATGGAATGTATGAAGGTCAGAATTGTGAGGCAGCTTGATGTGACCAGGAAAAGGAATAGTTTAATGACGAAAACATGTGTTTCCATGTGAACAGAACCAGATATGAGGACGGAGTGGTCGGGGCAGATTGGCAGATTGGCAGGAGCCTGTCCTTACTGGGACATCATAGACAAAGCTTGGGTTAAATACCCTTTTGGTCACCACCGTCCCACAAGTGTTTACCTCTCCAGGTCCAGAAGAGGTGGACTATCATGGCGAAGTGGATAAAACACTGGGCTCCAAGTCAATGTAAAAAATGATTTGGTTTGATTAAGCCAAGCTAGTGTATCTCATCCTGTTCCCTTTTTTTGTTGAGCACAAACCTCCTGTAAGATATTATTTTATTGATAGTCTTCAAGAAAATCACAAGGTTTTTCTTGACGTTTCGAAAGTTTTTTTGGCCAGATGAAGTTGAAAAAATGCTTTAATATACTGTAATTCACATTTTCAAAAATGTTCTTGAAAGAACACAAATTTTGATGAATTTTCATAGGCAAGGATACCCATGTAACCAGCACTCAGGTCAACAAAGCAGTAGCCATACTCCACACACCTACCAGAGTTTTGCTTATTTTTTTCCCATTTATTTATTTTATTGCATTTTAGGTTTTGGGGTACATGTGAAGAACATGCAAGATTGTTGCATAGGAACACACGTGGCAGTGTGATTTGCTGCCTTCCTCCCCATCACCTACATCTGGCATCTCTCCCCTTGCTATCTCTCCCCAGCTCGCCACCCCCCACCGTCCCTCCCCTATTTCCCCCCAACTGACTCCAGTGTGTAGTGCTCCCCTCCCTGTGTCCATGTGTTCTCATTGTTCAACACCCTCCTATGAGTGAGAGCATGTGGTGTTTGATCTTCTGCTCTTCTGTCAGTTTGCTGAGAATGATGGTTTCCAGGTTCATCCACGTCCCTACAAATGACACAAACTCATCGTTTTTGATGGCTGCATAATATTCCATGGTGTATATGTGCCACATTTTCCCTGTCCAGTCTATCATTGATGGGCATCTGGGTTGGTTCCAGGTCTTTGCTATTGTAAACGGTGCTGCATAGAATCTTTACAGCATGTTCACTGTTATATTGATGCCCTTTTTAAATGCTGAACTTAATATGGTTACACACATTTCTTTCCTGCAAAATTTCTCTTTGGAGAAGAAGGTGAGTGTTCAGTGCTCCCCAGGGGACAACACCTAGATTCAAAGTCAAAATCATCATCCCTGAGTTGCAGATAGTGAGCAGCACCTATGTTTGTTAAAGAGTTTGACTTTAGTGCATATATTCTTTCTTCTACTCCTGGAGTTGGCAAATTTGTTGTAAAGAGCCAAATAAAAAGTATGTTACGTTTTACAGGCCAAATACGATCTCTTTTTTACCTACTCCCCCTTCTTTCCTTCTCCTCCTCCTCTTTCTTCCTCATGATACCTCTAACAATGTAAACACAACTCTTGGCTCCTTAGTCATACAAAATCAGGCCTCAAGTAATATCTAGTCCACAGTTTGCTGACCACAACTGAACCTGGCTTGGTTTCTAAATCAACCAACCATTGAAAATAGAATCACTTTCTTCTCCCTAACACAGGAAAGGAACTCAGGTTTCCAATCTCCAGAAAAGTCATTTATTGATGATATTTTTGGTTCATTTTTGAAGCACATAGAGCCTCATCTTGGGTTTCTGCATGTCCAAGTTGAGCCTGTGGCTCAGTCTCATGGTGATCTCATGAGGAAGGCAGGTGTGACTGATGAGGTCTGGCTGGGCCAGCCCTCTGCACCTAGCTTTTCAACTTAACCTTCCAAGAGCCCTCACCTGTTCTGAGCAGGAGAATGTGCTGCCAATCGAATAGAGCTGTGATCCCCAGGGAGGGGCTAGGTTTAGAGAGCTTATTCCTTAAACCCACTTTCAGGTATGTTGTCAAGAGTGCAGAGAACTGGCTGTGTGCTGCTTATTGCTCAGATTCACTATGTGCAGCCCTGAGCGGGAAAAAACTTTCCTCTTCATTTTCTGAGCCCCACATGAGGAAAGTTCCAACGGTATGGTAAGAGCTGGTGTGCAATACAAGGAGAACTGGCCACCATAAAGTAGGGATGATTTCATTATCACCTTGGACAGGAACCTGAAATGACCCAGAACTCAAGGCTGTGATGGTTAATCCCATGCATATGTCCACTTGTCTGGGCTATGAGGTCCAGACATTTGGTCAAACACCCATCTAAATGTTAATTTGAATATATTCTTTAGATGGGATTAGTATTTAAACCAGTGAACTCTGAGTGAAGTACATGACCTTTCTTTATTTGGTAGGCCTCATCCAGTCAGTTGGAAGGCCTTAAGAGGAAAGACTGGGGTCCCCAGGAAAGAAAAAATTCTATGTCCAGGCTGCCTTTAGATGAGGACTGCAATCTTAACTGTTCCCTGGGTCTCTGGACTGACAGCCTGGCCTGCAGACTTCAGACTTGCCAGCCACCACAATCACATGAGCCAATTTCTTAAAATAAATCTCTCTATATACATACATATCCTATTGCTTCAGTTTCTCTGGAGAACCCCGACTAATACAGAGGGCTGCCCTCTGATGAGTAGCATTAGTAATGCTACCTGCATGACTTCCAAGAAAGCAAAGTGTGTCACTATATCAAGCTCAGCATTAGTAGCTGTTTCTCCTGCTGCCATCTGCCACAGTGCCCTTGGGCAGGTTCTGGCCTTCGGGCCTCTTCTCCTGTGGGAATCTCTCTGATGCTAAATTATTCCATTCCTTTAAGTCGAGTGAATCTACTCATATTCCAGGGATCAAAAGGCAAGTTACCATCATCACAGTGGAGTTTGCAGAGGCCCCTTTGGGTCACCCACTCCTATTTCACTCCAATTTCCTTCCTGCTTTTCACATTTTATTTCCTTTCATGTGTGACCTCATTATTTCCCTTCTGCAGCCTTTTGAGTTAGTGATGATAGCAGAATTTTTCTGATTTGACTCTTGAAGATCTTCCAATCTCTCTCTGTCTCTGTGTGTGTTTGCATGTGTCAGTGTGTGTGTGCGCGTGCGCGCGGCACCCTCTGCTTTGTTTGTGACAAGTTGCATTTTCTTACTCTATTTGTTTCCTCTTGGGACATAGCCATAGGCCCAAGGCACTGAATCTCTAGAATGAGAGGAAAAGTAACTCCGATGCAAGCTTGCAGTAAGGGGTAAATGACACGTTGCCTGTAAAATACATGGAAGGTGCAGAAGTCATGAGGGTGGCGCTATTGGCGCTATTTTACTGTCATCAGGAGGCTTTGATGGTCAAGACCAAAAAGCAAGGCAAGAAAATGGCTCTAGATTTAAGGACCTGAAATATCCCTGTCCTCATCCTCCTCTGCCTAGTAAGGCTTCTGGTGACTGTCTTCAGCGCTCCTTCTCACTTTGGAACCCCCTCCTCTAGTTGGTAACAGAAATTCTTCTTGGACTCTGACTTCTGATTGCTTATCTGAAAATGATATTGCACTTGAGATTTTGTTGACCACAGGCAAAGATGTACATATTATCTGGATATAAGCAACTGCAGCATTGCAACCAAGGTCATCGAATTACTTATTACAATGCGCCTTTTATCAGTCCTTCTCCGAACATAAACCTGGTATGGCTTTCAAAAGTCTATCAGAAACACATCCTTTTTCAGCTGGATTTTCAAGGCCATCCATCATCTGATCTTAAATCTACCCTTTCATACTGTTTTTCTGACTCAACTGCCCAAATTTTACTCTTTATCCAACTTGATCTACTCATTCATTTTTAACACACTTTATTTGATCAATCCCTTTTAACTGAAGGACAATGTCCCTCAGTTAACAATGTGACAATGTCCCTCGTAGACTGCTGGCTGATCACATCATATCCACTCTTCAAAGGACAACACAAGTCTATTCTATTGAATCCTCAAACATCGCGATCTCTGATGTTCTACAGTAGTTACTTAGCTTTCTGCGTTGGAACATCTCAGTGATTCAGAAATCAAATTTATTCTGTTTATTACATGGTCAAACAGTGCTAAGTTCTGGGTCACACATATTGTTAGTTGTAAAACCCTTCCGCTTTCAAGTGAGGGAGTGGACATATTTTCCTGTGATACTGCTTTTGGAGATTAAAATTGGAACAATTTTTCTGGAACATAAGTACTCAGGAAGCAAAAAACTGGAAGCAACCAGATGTTCTTCAGTGGGTAAATGGCTAAACAAACTGGTATAACAATTCCATGAATACCACTCAGCAATAAAAAGCAATCAACCACTTCTTCGTACAACATAGATGGATATCCATGGAATTATGCTAAGTGAGGAAAGGTGATCTCCAAAGGTGATATACTATCAGATTACATTCATATAGCATACTTAAAATCACATAATTATGGATTAGTGGTTTCAGGGGCTAAAGTTGTAATGAAACAATCTGTTCTGTTTTAAATAGATTATCAGAAGAATCCAGGAAGGATATTGATATAAAAAATGTAAGCTATAGATTATCTTATATGTTTAACTATATGCTTACTTTATAGATTTGCTAGAGAATATGCAGATGAATTAGTCACAGGTAGATAGGACACACACCAGTTAAAAATAAAGGAGATTACAAATTCTGAGAAAAATAAAAGGTTTTGTAAGAAATGAGTTCTAACATATACACTTTGGTCCACCTGTAAATAATATTTACATAATAAATTGTTTGGTGTTTACATAAAACTCATAGTATGCTTGCATAATATAATAAACACGGAATATTGATGTAACTAATACTTTTTAAATTATATTAAGTAATGAGAGAACAGAAATACTTGGGGAAATGATGAGGAGAAAGAGAAAAGTTGTATAAGATCTGAATATTCATCATCCATGACAGAAATATAATAATATTTTCTAATCCTAAAAAATTAGGATATAGCAATTACACATGTTAAGTGATAGGATGACAAATACCATAGAAAAGCAGAAACTTTTTAAGATTATTGTCTCTGTGCAGGAGAAAACCAGAGTACTTTTGGTTTATTGATTTATTGATTTTGAGATGGAGTCTCCCTCTGTCTCCAGGCTAGAGTACAGTGGTGCAATCTCAGCCCACTGCAACCTCCACTTCCCGATTCAAGTGATTCTTCTACCTCAGCCTCCCGAGTAGCTGGGATCACAGGTGCACACCACCATGTTCATATAATGTTTTGTATTTTTAGTAGAGATGGGGTTTCACCATGTTGGCCAGGATGGCCTTGATCTCTTGACCTCATGATCTGCCTGTCTCAGCCTCCCCAAGTGCTGGGATTACAGGCATGAACCACCGTGCCCGGCTTTGATTTACTTTTAGTACCAGTTGCTCATAAATTCATTAGGATTATTGAGCTTTTAAAGTTACAAACAAGTATCACTATGTAAATATAAAAATAATTATTTAATATCATACCTTCAAATCCAGGAATGGCAATTCCACAACTTATGCTAAAGAAATAATCCGAGACAGAGAAAGATACAAATGCATAAAGATGCTTCTAACAGAGTTAATAAAAATGTGGAGAGATTACAATTAATCTAAATGTTCACAGATAAGGGAAAAATTAAGAAAATGATGGCACATCCATAACTTTGAAAAACATGAAGCCAGTAAAATATTTCTAAAGCACATTAAGTGCTTAGGAAATGTACATATGTTGTTAATGTTATATGGAAAAAAAAACAAGGTACAAATTATATAGATCTAGCATAAACCCAAGTAGATATAATTATACATATATGTGTAAACAAAGAAAAATATTTGAAGAAAATAACTAATAGTTTAACAGTTGCCAAGTCTGTGTGATAATTTTTTTCTCAATTCTTTTATGAATTTTACAAAAATTTCTAATTTATACCTGCCTTCCTTTTATAATCATAAAAAAAAAAAAATTTGTTATTTGAAAGCCAATCATGAGATCACAAGTGATAATTTTAGGATGCAGGATTTAGACTCAGTTTGGTTTATCTCAGTGATGGTTTTCACTAGCAAAAAAGCAAGAATTATGTCTGACTGTTGTACCTGCAGAAAGGACAGCACAGCAGGTACTCAGTGAATATTTGCAAAGCCCAATCCAGAAGTCTTTCTATGTGCAGATTCCTTAAAAACAATGTGGTATGGGTCACAGCTCTCAGAATGGTAATCCTTTGTGTAAACACACCTATGCCATGTCCAGCAAGTTTTCACTGTAAGGGAGCATTATATTCCACCTTGCAGAGTTAAATGTCTTGCTTTGTCTCTTTCTTTTAATATTTTTCAAATTAGACTTGCTCATTTGTGGTGAAGCTTAGAGCAGTTCTGATCAGACTGCCTAATAACCACAGGAAATTGTGTGGGCAGTGTGTTAATTTGCTGATCATGTAGAACATCAATTGTGTGTGATAGAGCAAGACAAGTTTGGATGCTAAAAATCTCCAGGAAAAATATAATCAGAGAGAAGTGACAGTACACTTGACCGACCCTAAAACAGAGCAATTAACATCAAGTTTGCTGAAAGGTACATACTCTGGGGGGCCAAGCAAGGAACGGGATGTTTTGAATACATGCATCAGGAACCATGCCACCTCTCTGAATTTTTAGAGCCAGAATTGTGTTTTGATTGGCTTAGAGAAAGTACATATACTTGGTAATCATGGTAGTTGGCAGGCAGAGGCAGGTATGATTCCTTTTCAAGCTCAAAGCCAAGGCCAAATCTACTGACTTAAGTCAAATTATGATTAGGAGCTGAGTGAAAATGGTTGACCTTTCTGCCCTTCATCTGAGTCACACACATATCTGTATACATCTTTCATGATCCATATACTATCTTTTTGAAAAGCTTCTTTTTTTGTCAGCGAAGGTGAATCAAAATTGATATTAAAGATGTGCTATTATGGCCATTTGATTTTCTATCAGTTGGGGCAAGTTTTCCCCCAAATCAAATGATCATGGCCGAGATATATCCCACAGGATAAAAAGTTCATTCCTAAAATCATTATAAAAACAAAATACTAAACTAATATTTAACACAACTATGTGTGCCTGTATGTGCCAGACAGTGTGAGAGGTGCAGTTATATAGATATTAATGTAACTTGGGTGTTCAAAACCCGTGTGTGCTGTGGCTCACACCTGTAATCACAGTAGCAGTTTGAGAGGCTAAGGTGGGAGGTCAGGAGTTCAAGATCAGCATGGCCAACATGGTGATGGGGAGTACTCCATCTCTACTAAAACACAAAAATTAGCCAGGCATGGTGGCACATACCTGTAATTTCAGCTACTAGGGTGGTTAAGGCAGGAGAATCTCTTGGGCCCAGGAGGCAGAGATTGCAGTGAGCCAAGATCATGCCACTACACTCAAGTCTGGACGAAAGAGTGAGACTCCATCCCAATAAAAGCAAAAAGCCAAAAAACAAAAACAAAAACAAAAAACAAACAAAAAAACTCAAGTATGCCATTTTTCAGTAGTGCAAAATCGGGCAATTTATGTAACCTATAAACAGAACAACTATAGAACTTGTCATGCAAAGGCAGATACCTTTTAGCTCTGAAGAGGGCACTCTTTTCTGCCGAGACAATAGGTGTAAGTCAAGACTGTCCTGACAAACTTGAGCATACAGTCTCTCCACCTCTGTTTCCTTTTCCGTAAATTAGCACAATATCCCCAAAAGTGATGAAAGGACTATAAAGAATACTGATTGTAGAAAACACTCCACATAGTGCTTGGCATGCAGTGGTCTCTCAATGACTAGTAGCTCCAATTCTTTTTCCCTATCCCAAGTTGGAGAGTTTGCAGATAAGTAGAGAAAACACTCAGGCTAGAACCCATTTCTTCTATTTATAAAATTCTATAAATTTTATTTTTAAAATTTCAACTTTTATTTTAGATGCAGGGGGTATACATGCAGAGATTTCTTACATGGGTATACTATACCCCAGTAGTGAGTATAGTATTCAATAGGTAGTTTTTCAACCCACATCCTCTTCCTTCCTTCCCTCCTGGTTCTAGTAGTTTGCAGGGTTTGTTGTTCCTATGTTTATGTCTATGTGTATTCCATGTTTAGCTCCCACCTATAAGTGAGAACATACGGTATTTGGTTTTCTGTTCCTGTGTTAATTCAGTTAGGATTTAAGCAATGGGGAAATTACTCCCTATTAAATAAATGCTGCTGGGATAACTGTCTAGCTATATGTAGAAGAATGAAACTGTACCCTCACCTTTAACCATGCACAAAAACTAACTCAAGATGAATTAAATTTTAAATGTTAGTCCTCAAACCACAAAAATTCTAAAAGAAAACCCAGGAAATACCCTCCTCAACACTGGGCTTGACAAAGAATTTTTGCTAAAGTCCCCAAAATAAATTACAACAAGAACCTATTTCATAAGCTTGGTCTTGTAGCTTCATAAGCTTCAGCCTTGCTCCAACCTGCTTTTCCAGATTCATTTCTCATTGTATTCCACCAATTTCCCAAACATATATAACCATGTATCATAACCACACACACATACATGCACACGTTCAAATACATTCTGTATTCTATATCCTAAAATCAGTATGATCATGATTTACTACAGTTTTTAGAACAAAAGGATCCCTTTCATAAATCTGAGCCTGTTTGTACAATGTTTTCCCTGCCTTGAATTCCCTGTATCCTCTTATTTCTCTGGCAACCTCTCATTTAATTTTAAGAACTAGTTGGACTCTTTCTCTCTGAAGTCTGTGTATCAATCATCATTTTCTGTGTAACAAATGATCCCAAATTTTAAGGGGCTGTCTGGTTCATGATTCTGTGGGTCTGTGGTTTAGGTGGGGCTCCATTGGTTGGTTCTTGGCTGGGCTTACTCATGAATCTGCAGATGTCTGCTGGGTCAGCTAGATGGTGGCTGTTCCGGGATGGCTCAGTTCTACTCCTTGTGGTTTCTCATCCTCCAGCAGGTCAGGCTGGGCTCTTAAAAGGGAAACAGATCACACATCTAGGAAAGCAATTGGGTATGGGAAAGCCTACACAAACTCAAAGCCTACATCCACACCTAACAGAATACTGCTTCCGCTGTCTTCTATTTATCAAAATAAGTTTCAAAGCCAGCCTCAAATCAAGAGATTAACCAATGGATTTCATCTCATGATGAGTTGGGTTATAAGGTCACTTCACAAAGATGTGAACACTGGGATGCCTAAAAATTCATAGCTATTAATGTAATCAATCCATTAAGTCTACCTTTACTCTTCCAGAATAAGTTAATAAATTTATTCTACATGCTTTCCCTGACTTCACCCCCGCCCCTGTCAATTATATTTTTTAACCTAATGTGTGTTTGCAAGGACATGCAACCCTTCTTTATTTAGCTTGAAAAAAAATGCACAAAGGTATATTGTAAACATTATAAAGCACCTGTTGAATTAATAAACTAATGACAACATATAAAGCATATATATATGTGTGTATATATATATATATATTTGATGGTGAAATGATTGAACAGTGATTAAGTTGTTGCAGCTAGGGCTGAAAGAAATAGATATTTAATTGCATACACAATAGGAATCATGACAGCAATATTTCTGCTCATTTGTGAAAATTCATTTTCAGCTCAAACACTGATCAAAAAGTACAATCACTACCACAATAATAATGATAACAATATCATTTGGTTGATCTATGTGAAATTGCTAATAATCAACCATCTGACCTACAAAAACACAGCCATTTTTATGCTTCAACTAATAACAATAAAGCAGTGCAGTTCTTTTCCCGCTATCAGTGAACCTGAGAAAACAAGGCAGTGTTTATTTTGGGCAGCGGAACTGGATGACTGGGTGAAATAAGGAGCAGGCTTCTTGCAGAACTTATTGTAGGGTATAAACCCTTTCAGTCCTAAATTGATAAAGATATAGACAGAAAATATTTAAAACTGGTACAATGTATTTGACTATTTCTGACAGGGCAGTAGCAACAGAGAATGTGAAGAAGTTGGTAGACAAGTGGTTATAATGACAAAATGGGAAGCCCTGGTGTGCAACATCTTTTATATCATAATGGCTCAACATAGTATTAGTCTGCTGAGAACCATGTGCAATCCTATACCGGTGAACACAACTTGCTAAGAGAGTGCTCGGAGGCAGGGACTAATTCTGTGAAGAGAGGCTCGTGATCAAGGACGCCTAAAAATTGAGCTATAAATGCAGGTACTGACTCTATTATTGTGGGGAAATCTTCCCAGAGGAAAAGGTATCTTTTCACTGTCATTGAAGATGAGTATGATTTTAAAGGTTAAACCAAGAAGAGGGAGCAACATAGACAATGGTTTAGTCCATTGTGGCTTGAGTAGGGATTGCATAGTAACGGTGACTAGCGGTGTTCCTTCAATCTTCTGAATGATCATAACTAACTGTATTCACTGCTTATTACGTACTTTGTGTGTATCAGCTTTTTCAGCTTGCCTAAAAACTGGGTGAGTTAGAAGCTATTAACTCCACATAATAGATCTAGAGCTAATTGATGTTTAGAATCCTTGAGTAATTTGCTCAAAGTCACATAATGATAAACTAGGGAAAAAGCAAGATTTAACCCAGGATACAGGCTTTTAGCCATTACCTGATCAACTTTCTTTTTTTAGCCTATTCTGGTCAATCACTTTTTAGTATTAGAAATTTTTTGTTTTGGTTTTAAGTCTTTGTTTTATTTCCTTATACTAGACACCGATGCATCCTTGCATCTTGAACAATTCAAAGGCAGTATTTTAAACATTCTAGATGTTTAATGTATACTGTTGTATAAATCAGGGTTCTAAAGCAAGGGTTGGCAGTCCATGCCCTGCAAGCCAAATCCAGCTTGATACCTGCTTTTGTGAGTGGTTTTATCAGAGCCCAGCCACTCCCACTAATTCACCTGTTGTCTATTGCCATCGTCACACAACAGCAGAATTCCATAGTTGTGACGGAAACCATATGGCCAGCAAAACCTAGAATATTTACTATTTGGCCCTTTATAAACAAAGTGTATGGAGACCTAATGAAACTCTGCTATGTTAAGAACTTCTCATGCCTTGTAGTATTAAGAAACTTTAAAAATTTGAAATTCTAGCATCTAATTTGGATATTTTTATTGCCCCTGATTATTTCATTAAACTGCTCTTTGAGTATTGTAATCGTTTACGTTGGCAGAAATGATGTGTGGATACTTTATGTGCTTCATTTCATTTAATCCTCCTAAGATCCAGTGGGTATTGAGTATCATTCTTATTTCATCAACAAGGGAAGCAAATGTCAGAGTTCACCTTCACTTGCCAAAGTGAAGGAATTAGTACTCAAACACAGCTGCCTTGGACCCTAAACTCTAAATTCTATTTTCCTTCTATTCTTTAAATTCATTCTCACGTGGCAAAAACACACTGATTAATTGCTTAGGAACATATAGTACCCTTTATTTTAAAATATCAGCAATCATTTCTCATTGTTATCATATAAATGGAACATCCCATTAAAACTTGGGAAATGTCAACCCCTAAGAGGTCGGATGATGTGTGTGCCCAGCCATGCAGTAATTTACAAAGAAGGCAGGGAGAGGTAGCATACCTGCAATTTAAGGCATCACTTCTCAGTATTCCTGCCTGGTTTGTAACCTCAGCGTCATAGCATATTATGCTTGGGCAGTTTCTCAAAGATCATTTCACCTAAACCCCTAACCAAGGCTTAGATTCTTCCTTAGTATTTTTGGGCAGTAGCAATTGGGTTCACATTAATGGCATACTTAGTCTGTTCCAGATACTGTGATAGACGTTTAATATGCTTCACCCCATTTAATCTTCACAGCACCTCTGGGAGATAGGAATTAATTACAGACAATAAGGAAACTCAGGATCAGTAAGACAAAGTCGTTTTCCCAAGGTCACATAACTGGTAAGTGGTGAAATTAAGATTGAGAGCCACACTGCCCAACACTAAAACCCACCTGTCCTCTTCATCACACTTCCCATCAGCAGCCCATTACCCTGAGGTATTTATGGACAGCCCAGCAAGTACCTTTGTAATCTCTGATAAATAATAGAATCATAGGAGGGACTGTGGTTCACAGTTTTTCTAGTGGGTGAAAATGAATTTTTTTTTAATAAAAGCAAATATGCACTTGGGAAGTACTAATAACATGAAAGTTATAAAAGAACTTAAAATCTCTCAGTCACCAGTTGATTAGAAATAGGTGGTCAACCATGCCTCTCTGGACAGATGTTTAATGGAAAAAGCAACTCTATCCATGACTTTGAGCAAAACCTACCAGCCGCAAGGCAAGGATATTAATAGTTTCCAGGTCTCTGCTGATTACCACCTTACACTATATGCTCACCTTATATACCCTTATATGAGTAGGAAAATGTCATTGAATAGATACCACATTTTAACTAAACATATTCTCAAGACGACCTCCGCAAACCCACTAGCACACACATGCAAACACACATACACTCCGAGCTTTGTCACTCCAACAACAATCCTTTCTACCTGATGGGACTTATGCAACACCAAATAACACATCACCTGAAAACTTGCAGCATGGCGAGTTTAAGGAAGTGAATAAGTGAGCAAGTGTATAAGAAAAAAAGAGGAGAGGTAAATACATTAGAAAATAAGTAATTATTGATAATCATTGTATACTTACTTTAAACGCTATTCTAAGTGCTACACATCCATTTATGCCATACAACTTTGTGAAATAGCATTTTTATTGTCCCTTATTTCAGATGAGAAAAGCCAGCTTTAGAATGAACTTATCTAAGATTACAATGAGCCAAGATTTGGATTCTATAAATACTTTTAATAAAGAAATTACAAAAGCAAAGGAGGTTATATTAAAATACACACATAGTTGTGTGCACACACACATTTAAAAGGCACATACACATTGCAAGGGAAGGCTGTGAGAGTGCCATACAGAGCCACTACCTCTTGCTGGAGTCTTTCAAGAAAATTACACTCCAGGAGAAAACTCCTGGGCCATGTGGTTCACTGCAGACAGCTCCCCCAAGTTTCCGTCATGCTTTTTGGTCTGGGCTTGAAAATTTCTGTTTCTCTCTATTTGCAGCATTTTCTGCTGAAGATTTATCTTTTGATTTGCTTTGTCTGTACCTCAAGTATTCATTTCTGGCCATTTTCCAGCTCCACTCCTGCCCCTTCCTACACACCTTACAATATCAACTCAAAACACTGACACAGGGCTTTTTTGAGCTCCCTTAGGGGAAAGTAAATGCCTCCACAGAGGATTCTTGTGTGGACCAGAGACAGCGAATATAACCTGTAAGCAATGAATAACAGATACCTATTATGAATATACAAGCAGGACACTTCTATCTCATGTAAGTTTATATTTTACTTTAATTGTTGAGAAAGCCCTGGGTTGATGTTTTCAATTGGATGTGGTCATTCAAGGAGCTGATTTTATAGCCTTAAGTATTCATTGAGTCAAGAATTTATTATGGCTGCATTTTTTGTAAAGGCTGAATAATTTTATTGCCATCAATGAGATTGGTAGCAGAGGAAGCTGAGGCAATGATGAAAATAATTAAATCATGTGCTTCAGGGCACAAAGCAATCACATACAGATGAATGGAAAACAATTTTGCATTCCTGTCTGATCCTTTTGAGTTCCTTTTATCACCCTCTCCACCCTTCCAAAACCCAATATCACCACTGGCTGAGGATATGGTGCAACTGTGCCTTTCACCAGAGGCTTAGTGAGCTGTGGATGCTGTAGCCAAACAAGACAGGGTCCAGGCAGCCCAGATGATGAGGTTCTGCCAGAAACAAGCTTTGTTTCTCTGGCTCCCCTCCTCCCTTTAACTGACTGTGTGTGGACTTCTAGTAGCATTATTTATTATAATTAATTGTTTCACTTCACTGATCGAAAGCTGCTTCCGAATCTGATTCAAGGACAACAGTCCCTGAAATTCATGGATCTTGACATTACAAGCCCCATAAACCTTCAGCGAGGAAAGGCTGAACTTGTATGCTGTAATGCCCTTAGTGTACTTTTGCAGACCATAATCAACTTTCTGTTCAGAGAAGTGGAAGTGTCCGACTACGTCTACCTTCATGAGCCTTTGCTCTCATCTCCTTTCTTACAGCTCTCAAATCAACGTTCTTCTGTCTTAAGCTGTGGCTACTATAAATAGTCTCAGAGAAAGGCATCCTTGTAATTACAACATATGCCAAATTGCTCATTTCCAGATGATTAAAAAGAGCAAGCTGAATTCCCATGTGATATCGAATAGGCTATACCATTATGATGTCATGTTACATGAAGGCTTTAAGAAACTCAATTTTAATATTTAATGTCTTCAGTATAATTTAGAGATGATATTATGTTTAGACTTGTCCCTGCCCAGCACTTACAAAAAATAAAAACAATCATCTTCATTGGGGCAGGCAACTAAGCTCTATAGAAGAGAAATTTACTATGTCATTATTTCTTAAGAAACATCCCAAAAGTATGGTTACTAGCTATCTTTTCATTTGTTAGGGCTCAGTAGGTAGAATGTAAGTGCCTTGAAGGTAACCCCTCTATATCATACCTGCTTCCTTTGTCTTTGCAAATGTATAGCTCCACTCAAATTTAATAGTCCATAGATATTAGTTGATTGATTGACCGATTTGCAAATGACATTTTGTGCTCCCCTTTATCCTCAGGCTCTTCCCGATGTGAATGTGTATCTCCTCCATTGGCCTAAATAGAGAAAAGAGAGGAGGGATATGAAGAGATTCAAGTAATGTGGCAGTACATGTTGAGGAGGTGGGGAGAATCAGCATAAGCAACGCATTAAGGACACTGGGAATCAATGAAACATTCATTGCTCGCATTCACTTTCCACTGGGAAGCTTTTGCAATATCCCCTTGCCTCATCCCTGTGCAACCTTCCAGTAGCATCCCCTGTGAATTATGTGGATATTGCATGACCCTGACACTGGCACACCTTTGCTTCTTCCATTAAGACTTAGTTTTCTGAGAGGGAAGGCTGTGAGGCCGTGAGGAATTCTCTCTTTAGTCCATATGTCTCCAAAATATATGGATGCATAATGCTTTGTGATTTAGAATAGCATGTCATTTTTATTTATCAGGAATCTTTTGTCTTTGAGATTTGTATTTCGGAAAAGAATAAATCATTATTTCTTTAGAGACACAAAAGATTTTTATATTTTTCTATGATATGTAATTTCAGGGATAGAGAATCTCATCTGATTTTAACTAATATGCTATATAGGCTTTCCTCAGTAAAAGAAAAGTTTCCAATTGTGAAAAATTGTCACCCTTTTTCACACATAATGTATAAAGAAATGTTAGCATTCCTCTCCAGTAATCTCTATAGGAGAAGACAAACCTAATCGTCAAATGATTAAGTCATTACTTATCGAGTTTGTAATATAGATGGGGATGACTGCTTAGAGAGTGGGAAGTTGTAAAGTTATAAGGAAGGTTTAAGAAATGCTTCCTGTCTGCAGTGAGCTCATAATTGTATGAGAACAGAATATATAAATGTATAAGCTTATGGGTTTATTCAAACACCTGTGCATCTGGCATATCCAGTCTTAATAAGTTGCAACACATTCACACAGCAATCCAAGTCAGAATACCAGGAGTCACTACTGACTTTTTCGTCTCTCATTTCCCCAGGACTAGTTGCTAGTCCCAAAGATCTATAGATTCTACCTCCTTAATAGCTCTAAATAAATCTTACCTACAATATCCTCCTGCCTTAGTTCGGACCTCCATCTTGCCGTAATTTCCAGAATAGCCTCCTAAGTAGCCTTTTTATGTCAACTCTCAAATACCTCCACCTCCCCAATCCATTCTCTACACTGCAACCAAGTTGATCTTTCTTAAATCAAGCTTAATTGGCATTGTAATTCCCTTACTTGTGCAGAATAAAATGTAGACAATTCAGCTTCATATGTAAGGCCTTTTGTAACTTTATTTTTGCCTAATTTTGTAGTGATTTTGCAATTCCATAATAATGTATACACTCCAAAAAGACTAGGTCAACATCTTTATGCACCACTGTATCCTTCAAGGCCTACCAGAGGATATTGCAACAATTGGTGCTGATGACTTTGAATAAATAAACCCTTAGCTCCAACAAACTAAACTAGTTATTGTTTCATGAATGGCCCATGCTGGTGCTGTCTCGGAGCCTTTGGCTATGCTTTTGACCCTCCCAGTAATGTTTTTCTTAAGGACAGATTCATTTCAAGGACACTTTTTTCTTAAAGACCTTTTCTGTTCCTCTTGGCTGGTTAAGATTCCTGTCCCTTTGCTCCCATACCCTCCAGTTGCTCTGTTACAGAACTTGCTTCATTTTCTGTAATAACAGTATCTGCAGGTTCCTTTGGTCTGAATGCTCCTTGACAGCAGGAGCCCCATCTTATCTGATTTTCTGTACCCAGTGCCACCATTGTTCTTCACCAAAAGTATGCACTTGATGAATGCTTAATGAACATAGGAATGAGTTGTATGAATAGACAAATGCATAAAAGGCAGTTGATAAGTTAATGGATAGATATACTGAATGGAACAGCTATGCAAGGCAGTATAATATATATGATCAAATTCAGTCATGCAAAGAAAAATATAAGTTCCCAGAAGGAAGATGTCTCTCTGGTTTAACTCTTTGGAGATGGCTCATTGTAGTTTAGCAGGGACTTTGGAGTATTAAGAGAAATACCCAGAACCTATTCACTTCTAAGTTCAGTCCAAAATTAGATAGTCATTATTCTCTAAATATTCACATATTACTCACTTAAAACTGAAAAAAGTGTGGATTTAACAAATTAAATATCCCCCAAGTTTCAGATTGATTATACATTTCTCAAATCAAAACTGAAATTGTTATACTTTAAAAACCTTAGAAAGCAAACAGAAAAATATAGAGTGAATATAAACTAATCAACATATTTATGCTATAGGAATGGGTTTTAATTTTTTTTTAGTATTCCAATTTTAACCCAGATTTGTGTTTGTTTCCAGGAATTTTTCTTTCTAATCTAGTGAGACAATGACTGTCTCAAATCACCCAAGCTTACCAATTTGGACTGAGACTGAGAACAATAGTTTTGGATGTGTTTTCTAAGGTGATTCACTCCTTTGTGTGGCTGGACAGGCCCTCTTTTGTAGTTTTATTTTGGTCATGAGATTGCTAAGTGTCTAATTTCTCTAGAAAGTACTTTTTCATGTTTATTCTGAATACCTCTATATTATAATTTTTCAAGTCTATTCTCAATGGCCTTATATTACAACTAACACAAGCTATTTTGTTGTTATTGCTGGCTTTGAATCAAGTCTGTTCTGGCTTGGTTAAATATGAAAACTTCCTTCAATTTGATTAATTGAAATTACAACTTTTTTACTTCATTAACAATTAAGCCCTACAGTATTGAAAATGGTGTTTCTTTGTATATTGCCAACATCAAGGTCATCACCATAACAAACCTCTTCAACTTCCCTATTATGCTTTTCACGGTTTTGTTGTATCTTTTGTGTGGTCTCAGAAACTAAAAAGAATATGTCTTTTCTTCTATATCACCAATTCTTCTTCTTACACTGCCACTCCCATCTTCTTTGTATTTCCATCAATTTTCCCTTCTCTACCTTTTATGATTTATCTCTTCCTGTCACTAAATCGTTACCTTCATTCTATAAAGTATCCAAAATTTTCACATAATTTCAAGATGTTATGTTATTTTTTTCACATAATATCCTAAAAAGCACTTACTTTTAAATGTGCTACCTCTATTTACCATCCTATTCCTATCTTTCAGCACCAAACCAACTGAAGGATCTGTTTTCTATTGCCATTATAACAAATTACCACACTGGACCTCTTCCTTACACCATACACAAAAATTAACTCAAGATGGATTAAAGACTAAAATGCAAAACCCAAAACTATAAAAACTCTGGAAGACAACATAGGAAATACCATTCAGGACACAGTCATGGGCAAAGATTTCATGATGGAGACATCAAAAGAAATTGCAACAAATGCAAAAATTGACAAATGAAATCTAATTATACTACAGAGCTTCTGCACAGCAAAAGAAACTATCAACAAAGTAAACAGAGTGGGAGAAAATTTTTGCAAATTATGCATACTACAGAAGTCTTATGTCCAGCATCTATAAGGAACTTAACAAATTTATAAGAAAAAAATGGACAACCCCATAAAAAAGTGAACATGAACAGACACATTTCAAGGGAAGATATGCATGTGGCCAACAATTATATGAAAAAAAGCTTAACATCATTGATCATTAGAGAAATGCAAATAAAAACCATGAGTGAGATCTCACACCAGTCAGAATGTCTATTACTAAAAAGGTAAAAAATAACAGACGCTCATGAGATTGTGGAGAAAAAGGAACACTTATATACTTTTGGTTGGAGTGTAAATTAGTTCAAGTGTTGTGGAAAACAGTGTAGTGATTCCTCAAAGACCTAAAGACAGAAATACCATTTGACCCAGTAATCCCATTACTAGGTATATACACTAAGGAATGTAGATCATTCTATTATAAAGACACATGCATGTGTATGTTTACTGTGTCATTATTCACAATAGGAAAGACATGGAATCAACCTAAATGGCCATTAATGATTGACTGGATAAAGAAAATGTACATATGTACCATAGAATACTATGACTATGCAGCCATATAAAGAATGAGATCATGTCCTTTGCAGGGACATGGATGGAGCTGGAGGCCATTATCCATAGCAAACTAAGGCAGAATCAGAAAACCAAATACCCAAATACCACATGTTCTCACTTATAAGTGAGAGCTGAATGTTAAGAACACTTGGACACAGAGGGGAACATCATACACTGGGGCCTACCAGAAAGTGGAGGATGGGATGAAGGAGAGGATCAGGAAAAATCGCTAATGAGTACTAGGCTTAATACCTAGGTGACAAGGCTGGGCACAGTGGCTCAAGCTTGTAATCCCAGCACTTTGGGAGGCCAAGGTGGGTGGATCATAAGGTCAATAGATTGAGACCATCCTGGCCAGGATGGTGAAATCCTGTCTCTACTAAAAATACAAAAGAATTACCTGGGTGTAGTGGAGCACGCCTGTAGTCCCAGCTACTCAGGAAGCTGAGGCAGAAGAATCGCTTCAACCTGAGAGGTGGAGGTTGTAGTGAGCTGAGATCGCACAACTATACTCCAAGCAGGTGAAAAAGTAAGACTCCATCTCAAAAAAAAAAAAAAAAATTGGTAGAGACAGTTTCTCACTGTGCTGCCTAGGCTGGTCTCAAATTACTGGGCTCAACTGANAAAAAAAAAAAAAAAAAAAAAGGAAAAGAAAAATACCTAGATGACAAAATAATTTGGACAATAAATCCTATGACAAGTTTACCTATGTAACAAACCTGCATGTATACTCCTGAACTTTTTAATAAAAGCTAAAAAATAAAAACAAAAAAAATTTAAAACAAATTACCACAAACTTGTGTCTTAAAACAACACAAATTCATTATCTTATAGTTCTGTAGCTAGGAAGTGCAAAGTGAGTCTTACAAGGACAAATATCAAGGTATAGTCAAGGCTATGCTCTGTCCAGAGGCTCCAGGGGAGATCTCATTTTCTTGTCTTCTCCAGTTGTGAGTGGCTACCTGCATTCCTTGGCTCATGGCCCCTGCCTCTATCCTCACAGAGTGTCTCTCTAAACTCTGCTTTCATCATTATACTCCTTTTGCTGACTTTGGCCCTCTGGCCTCTCATTTATAAAGACCCTTGTGAATACATTGAGCCAAACTGGCTAATCCAGGATAATCCTCTCAACTTGAGATCTTTAATTGAATCACATATACAAAGTCCCTTTTGTCGTGTAAAGTAACTATTCACAGGTTTTGGGGATTAAGATATGGACAACTTTTGGTGCTCATTGTTCTGTATACCATGGGGGAGAGTCTATCTGTGCTAAAATAATATGTGTAAACCACCTGACACTTAGTGGGTACTCAATATATATAAATTCCAGGAATGATAAAATATGGGAAAAACATGTTTGTGACTGTAAGGTTACAGTTTTCACAGTCAACTAAAATGATGCAAATTATAAAAATCTAAAGTTTTAAAATTATTGATGTAAGTATAGTCTGAGAAAATTCTTGATTGTTTTATGTACGTGAAATTCTAAGTATCCGGTGTTCTCGAGGAGGAAGCCCTTTACACTAGATATTTTATGGAATGACTTAGAAGAATACAGCGTCACTTATGCTAAGAAATAGTTACTCATCCCGCAATTCTCTACCCTAACCCATAGAAAACCTTTCATATCTCTTCATCTCCACTGCCACTATCTGACCCAAACAGCCCCGATTCCTCTAGAATTGCCTCCATACAACGGTATTCTCAGTATTCCCCATCAGTCTGCTCCTCACCCGTATCTGGAGTCATTATGTAACATGTAACAGAGTTTATACACTCTCCTACTTAAAACATTTAAGTGGCTTTCCGCTTTTTGTAAAATTCAAAATATTAAGTCTGGTCTTACAGGTGTTTCGTGGGCTGGCCCTGCTCTTCCTCTGTAGCCCCACTGGGGAACACATCTGTTTACACGTGTCACCTTCCTCGTCTTTAAATATCTGCATTCTACAAGGCCCTAAGTAAGCCTTTACATGAATGTTATTACCTCTGCAAGAATAATGTTCCCAGTTAATTTCAACCTGGTTAATCCTTATTATTATTCACTTGTAAACTAAGCATGATTTCTCCGAATGGCTTATTCAATTCACCATCATTCTCTCTCGTGGTCTCCTGACATTCTCTTTAAATATTAACTGAACTTGTGATTGTATTTTTATTTGCTTTGTTATTTATCTCTCTCCACTACTGGTCTGTGTACATTCCATTAGGTACAGAGATAATATCTGCTCAGTTTAGTTCCATATACAAAGTCCTTAATGCAGTGTTTGTACAAAGTGTGCAGTCAACAAACATCTTGAATGATAAATGGGCTTGTTTAGTGTGTATACACTCCATGAAGACAGACATGAGGTTGACTTTCTTCACCACTGCCTCCGCCATGCATGCTCCTACACCTGATGTACAGAAGATGCTAACAGCTGCAAAATAAGTGAATAAATAGAACAGGGAATCCTAAACAGTATTCTACTTAAGGTCAGAAGACACAAATGTATTCCCAAGGGGAAAATTGCAAATTCTATTTTTTTAAATCTGGGCCAATTGTGGAATGTTTCCCTATAGAATTTGGAAAGATAATCATGTCTCACAACTTATTTGCAATGTTTTATGAGAGGCATATGTCAATCTGTAGGTTTAATTCACAGCTGTCCTTTCACTCCACTTCAGGAAAGAGGAGCTCACCACAGGGACAAAGCTATATTTGGAGACCATGGGTTATGCAGGAGAAACCTGGTGATTTCACCCTGATAAGAAAGGAATAAAAGCTCTTGCTGCCAGTAGCAGCTTCCTTGGGATTTCCCCTTGAATAGATTCTCTCTCTGTTCTCTATTAACCTCTAACAGAAATGCATGCCTAGGGGAAAGTGTGGTGGGGGCTACCTAACACATGAGACAGTGTTTAAGGTTGAAAGTTTGGAACTACTCACTTCAGCCTGGTTCTGCCATGAGAGGTGAAAAAGTGGGAATGCTTGTGGTTTCCATGGTGTCCATCTATTTCAGGATCACAGAATAGACCAGTGAGTGAAAAAGGAGCCCCATACGGAATATAAGTAACTACCTGTCTGATTTTGTCTTCTGCACCTACATCTTCCTTAGGGACCTTGAAAAAGTGGCTCTGGGTATTGTGGATGGAAAGCTACTCAAAAGCTTTTTAAAACATCTCTCCACCTATGACCATGACAGCTTCCACACCATTCTCCACACTACTGTCCATGTGATCTTGCAAAAAGGTGAATCTTATGACACCAATCCCTGACTTAGAGCTTCTCCTTGTTCTTAGAATAAAATCCAAAATCTGTATCAAAGCCCACGAGTCCTCTCCTTTCTCATCACACAGCACTTTCCCTCTCATTTCCATGTCCTCATCATGCAGGGTGTTTTATCACTCCTTGAAACGCACCATGCTACCCTAGAACACATCTTTATTCAGACTTGTTCTTCCCTCTACCTGGTCCATTCTGTGAAATCAAATTTAGCCTAAAGCTGCCTCCTTCCATATTTCAGGTTTAGACTAAAGTTTTCTCCGGACATCATGAACTATAACCTAAATGGAGTTGTATATGGATTGTAGTCTAGTCTTGTGTCAATCACTGAGTTTTGGCCAATCAACTGTTCAAACCATATTCAGATAAGGCAAACACTAAGCTGTAACCAACCCAGCTGTTTCTGTATCTCCCTTTTATTATCTGTATGACACTTTCCTTTTTCTATCTATAAATCTTCCACCACATGGCTAAGATGAAATGTCTGAGCCCACTCTGGCTTGAGAGGCTGCCTGATTCGCAAATCGTGATTTGCTCAAGTAAACTCTGTTAAATTTAATACAGCTAAAGCTTTTCTTTCAACAGTTCTTTTTGGTGCTCTCTTGATATATACATCTCAGAATAATATCACTTCCATGAAGTCTTTCATGACCGACCTAGCCCACCGTCAGGAAAGATCTGATTCCCTCTGGCATATCCTCTTGGCGCTTTATATGTTAGCATTTACCAAATATAATTAAAGACCAAATTTGTGGTTCCTTTATTAAAGTCAGTTTTCTTTTCTTTCTTTCTTTGAGACTAAGTCTTGCTCTGTTGCCCAGACTGGAGTGCAGTGGCATGACCTCTGCTCACTACATCCTCTGCCTCCCAGGTTCAAGCAATTCTTCTGCCTCAGCCACCTGAGTAGCTGGGACTACAGGCGTGTGCCATCATGTCCAGCTAATTTTTGTATTTTTAGTAGAGACGGGGTTTCACCATATTGGCCATGCTGATCTCGAATTTCTGACATCATGATCCACCTGCCTCAGCCTCCCAGAGTGCTGGGGTTACAGGCATGAACTACTGAGCCTGGCCAAGCCTCTCTTTCTGAAAACTAAAACCCATGGATTCAGATAGTATAGCATTCTCATTCCACCACACATTCCCTAGTAGTCATTGCTTATGGTGTATGAGCTCAACCGTTATTCACTGAAAGATTATCTGAATGAATAGATCTGATTGTGGGCATCAACTGCTATTTGATCTTGAGCTAAAGATTACTGTTCACATTTGAACACCCTGGTTATCATCATCACTTATGCCTTAGTGCTATGATCTGAATGTCCTCTAAAATTTGTGTGTGGAAACTTTATCTCCATTGCAGTGACACTAAGAGAGGGGTGTTTAGGGAAGTGATTAACTCATGAAGGCTTTTCCTTCATCAATGGTTTAGTGACTTATTTTAGGTTGGTGCAAAAGTAATTGCAGATTTTGCCAGTGCTTTTAATGCCAAAGGCCGCTACTACTTTTGCATCAACTTTAATAAAAGGGCTGGAGGGAACTGGCTTAGGTCTTTCTTTCCTTCTATCTCTTCACTATGTGAGGACACAGCATTTGTCCCCTTTGGAGGACATGGTGACAAGCACCATATTGGAAGGAAAGCCCAGGACTTCCACAGACACCAAAACAGCTGGAACCTTGATGTTGGACTTCTTGTGACTAGAATTGTGTGAAATAAATTTATGTTCTTTAAAAATTACTCAGTCTCAGCAACTATGACAGAAAAGATCACCATTTAAATAGCTGATTCGACTATCTCCCAGGTCCAAACCATTGTTTTTAAATTTGGCCTAAAATCGAAGATAACTCATATCAATTTAATTTTTCCTACTCACTGATCCTCTCATCCTTCTTTGCTCTTAGTGAAATACTTCTCCGCTTCCTAAACATTTCATTAATACATTGGGTTCCAATTCTCTCTAATATGTTAGTCTCCAAAACAGAACATAACACTCTAAACATGATGTGATTCTCCTACACAGAACAGAGCTAACTTCACCTTCATTTGATATTCTATAGCTCTATGAATTCAACATGAGGACTCATTATGATGAAAGGTGACAAAATATTCCATGTCATATTTTAGTAAACTGCCACATATTTTAGTTAGTACAGTTTTAACATCTTATTCTTTGGACTTAATTTGGGGATAGATTAAGAAAACACCACCAAAATGAGAAATTTGCAAAAACAAAGTTTTCCAATCCATATTACCTTTGGGCAAAGATATTTCTAATTCGTATCCTTCGTTTTAGAACTGCAACACCTGTCAGGGCAAAATATAGCTATTTATACTTTAAAGAAATCTGAGTAGGCATTACTCTTTCTTTCTTTCTTTCTTTCTTTCTTTCTTTCTTTCTTTCTTTCTTTCTTTCTTTCTTTCTTTCTTTCTTCTTTCTTTCTTCCTTTCTTTCTTTCCTTTTTGAGACAGAATCTTGCTCTCTTGTCCAGGCTGGAGTGCAGTGGCACAATCTCAGCTCACTGTAGCCTCTGCCTCCAGGGTTTATGCGATTCTCCTGCCTCAGCCTCCCAGTAGCTGAGATTACAGGTGCCCATCACCACTCCCAGCTATTTTTGTAGTTTTAGCAGAGATGGGGTTTAACCATGTTGGCAAGGCTGGTTTCTAACTCCAGACCTCAAGTGATCCACCTGTCTCAGTCTCCTCAAGTGCTGAGATTACAGGTGTGAGCCACTGTGCCTGGCCTATACTTCTCTTTAAAGTCCTGCTGCACTATGCCACATTCTCATTCGGTACATTAGGCAAAGTAAGAGACGTTAGTGGCAAATGGAATCAAAGTCTTAGGTAAACCTTCCTCTCTGTAAGTTGTTAGATGGAATCGTTTTTATAAATAAAATATTGAAATGGAGAGACAAAAAGAGGGAGAGGAGAGAAAGAGAGAGACACAAAGAAAGAGAGAACTAAATATATAAAGATGTTAGAGGTGCCATCATTTCAGCTTACGGTAACAACTTCTAAAGATTGTTTAACCTTGTTAGGACCTGTCTAAAGATGTTAGATGTCTTGGTCTCAGTAGTCAGAGACAAAGCTTTGAGATTTTCCCAAGTACGTAAAGCAAATTGTATATTCCTTTGATAGTATACATGCATAATATACATATATAAAACATGTTTTATGCATATCATTTATTTCACTGTTAATATTTTCTGCCTTTTTCCTAAATCTTGATGCCAATAAATGATTTGTAATTTTTTTCATGACGCAAAAATTATAATTTTTACAATGTAAGAAACAAAGTCGTTTTTGGATAGAGACACTTCAGAGCTATATGAAACTCCCTAACAAGGCCCTATTAAAGTTGACACAGGGTATGTTTTAAAAATAATTTTCATGTTTATTTTTATATTCTCTTCTCTAATTTGTCACCCAGCTATGCTTTACTTTTCTCTACGTACATGGTAAAGTGCATGAAAAACTAAAGTGAACTAAAACGTATATAAACTGTACTTCTCAGCTCAGCCAGACCACTCAGTAGTAGTCTTAACGAATGTTTGAAAGCACAAATCATGAATCTGTCAGAAACAAGAAGTAAGGCAATGTTTATGGAAGAGGAAAGAGGGGCCTTTCCCACTGCATGTTCCCACTAAGTATGTCCCTAACACCCAAGTGTTTCACTGCAGAGATAGCATTTGTCATCCACAGACACCAAAAACAGCTCCAGGACTGTATATATTTCTCATCTCTCTCCGAGCCTCCATATTGTTTATCAAAAAGCATGGGGACAAGGAGCTTCAAAGGGAATTCCTTCCTCAGATCAGCTCAGTGGGAGGCTGAGAGGAACAAGAAACAAGCTCCCGATTAGTATTTATTGAGTGCCAAGTGTTTCCTCAACACTGTATAATACACAGAGAGAGACATGGTTCATGCCTCATGGGGTTAACGTCTAAATAGGACCGATGAGGTGAGGCATAATTGGCTGAATTCTCCCCTGTGTTGATGACTTCTCTATGGGAACCCAAATCGTCCTCTGTGGAGACTGGTGCTATTCAACCAAACTTTAACAAGCACGTTATGTCTTCTGAGAGCCTGGCACAGTCAGCCCCATCAGGAGGGAGAGCTCTGTGTTTATCATAACTGCCTCGTATTCAGACTCCCTCCCAGACATCAACTTCAATGGCCTCGGCTGCCGTCGGAAGTCAATAGATGGCTTTGTGGATGATCCAGGAGAATCAGGAAGACCCTTATTCTGAAGACAAAAGCTCAGCCTAATACTTGCAGAATTGCTCTCCTGGCTGCCGTTTTTTAGCATATCACTTCAATGGCTACAGCTCCCCAGGGGCTCCACTGTCTCCTTCTACAGGATGTGGAGACCTCTGATGCTATCTTCTTAATGGTCAGATCATGCCCTGGCAAACCTCATGGACTGTCATGATTTAACCAAGGGGCCTCACAAGCCTAGGAAAACCTATTTCTTCTTTCCCCCATGATATTTTTCTCTTTCTAGATAACTGTCCTGAGAAAATGTAAAAATTAACCCATTCCTTGTAGTCTCTTCCATCTCACAACCTACTTCTGTCTTCATGTCTACATTTTGATCTATTTTAGTTTATTTTGACTTCCCATTTAGTCACAAAAGTACTCTATTTGTATTTGCAGCTGATGAATGTGTTAACATGATGAAACCTGATATAATGCCCTTGTGGGTAAAATCTGGAAACTATTTTCTGAGTTTTCCAAGAAGTCCTTAAATAGTCCAAAACAGGTTAATGATTTGTCATTGTGGTTGCTGTTTTATTCTATTCCAACTATTTTATTCTAAAATTTCTGCCATTATCTTCTGCGGCTTTTTTTAGTTTCTGAGTTTAACCGAGGTAGAGGTAAGAACCATGGATTAATGCAGGCTAGGGAGAGCGCAAAGCTCTACACTATTCCAGGATCGTAAATCCGAGAGCCTCCAAAACTGCCTGAACTTTGGTTACTCAGATGCCATAGCTACCAGAAATGGGGCCAGTGAGGCTGTCTTCTGTCATAACAATAGGCTATCTGTTTGACTAGTCAATATGTTAAGTATTTAACTAGATAAAGCCACACAGAAAAGGCTGCTATGATCAGCAAATGACTCAACATTGGAAGGACTCATTAAATCATTCAAAAATACATATTGAGAATCAAATATTTTCCAAGTGCAATACAGGTGCTAGAGATTCAACAGTAAGCGAAAATCAGCATTATCTCTGTTCTCTTAGACTACACACTCTAGAACAGAAGACAAAGTTAACCACAGAAACAGACCTAAAATTGCAATTCTATTAGGTTCTGTGAATGAGGGATGCGTAGTCTTAAGAGTGTGCTGTAAGGACTCTGATCTTCCCAGGATGTCATGGGGAGCTTCCCTAAAAAGTGATGTCTAAGCCTAGACCTAAGAGGAGGATACCATTAACTAGGCCAAAAAATGATGCAAGAAACATCATCACTCTTCTAAGGAAGAGAGAAGTTTTGACCCCTTTTCTAAGTCTGCATGTCCTGATCCTCAAATGGCATGTCCTGGACCACTCATCCCCCAGCTCCCATCAATAGTGTATAAAAGTTACCTTTTCTCTACACCCTCACCAGTATGTGTTGTTATTATTCTCTCTCTCTTTAAGTAATAGCCAGTCTAACAGGGATGAGAGGTGTCTCACTATGTTTTTTATTTCCATTTATTTATTTTCCCTATAATTAATGTTGTTGAATATTTTTTCATGTGTTTGTTGGTTATTTGCATGTCTTCTTTTGAAAAATGTTTGCTCAGATTAATTGCCCATTTTAAATCATATTATCTGTTCTTGTGCTGTTGTTTGAGGGTCTTGTATATTCTAGATATTAATACTTTGTCAGATGAATAATTTGCAAATATTTTTTCTCATTTTTCAGGTTGTCTCTTTACTCTGTTGATATTTAAAATGTTAAAAAATAAAGCCCACGAAAACCAGAAGAGAACTCATATTACCCTTATAAAATATACTCCTGGATCTAGATCTGATGAGATGTGTATGTATGCACATATGTTTGTGTGTGTACATGAGGTATGTGTGTGGCTTGTGTGTGTGAGTATTCAGCATTGACATTATTATTGTCACTACTTTATTTCACATGCACTTTTCTTTATCCACTAGAGAATATTTTTCTCAGGTAACAATGAGCATGTCTATATTTAACCAAGGAACACATACACTTGTTCTTTCTGGCATCCATTTGCCATCCAATTAGCAATAATTCTCAGAAACTAGATGCTGTTTTAGGAAAATAAAATAAATTTCCAGTGTTATCTTAAAAAGTGAAGAGAAAATTAATCCTTTGAATAACTAAGGGTTCAGTTTACTGTGTTGTTACATGTGACCAAGGAGGATTGGCAGCTCTCTGTAGGAATAATTTTAAAGAGTTCCATAAATAAGGGCTTCTCCAGTGGTCCTAAAATGCTGTTTATTTCCCCAGAAATGTTGCATTTCCTATGAACTCCCCAGGGATTTTAGATACCACCAGTCCATGACTTTGAGCAACAAAGCTGTATTGACTCATAGTAATTTCTATAGGATACAATATTCTCAATAGAGATCCATTGGAAAATAAATTTGCCAACAGTTCAAAGGTCTCTGTAAAGCCCCTACTTGATGTTGGGTAAACATAGAGTATTTGAATCAGAAGGGTTTTTGCCAAGAAATTAGGTAGCCCATCTTCCTCCAGTTCTCAACTATAATAATTCCTACAACCTCATAATAAAATGAGTTATTTTCAGGTTTATTTCAGTTTTTATAATTTTAATTTTAGGAAGCCCCGAGATCACTCTATTTTCAAGTAATTGCTAGTTTACATAGGCCAACTGAGTAAAATTTTAAAAATAAGCTTCAAGGTATACATGGCCTATCAAATTTCTAATAATTAGAAAGAAAGTTTAACTCTAAGACTTTAACTCATACACACTAATAGTTCTCTTATGGTCCATTTAAGAATTTACAATTTCTTAGGACCATGAAGTAATGCCATCAAAGATGACTCAGTAAGACGTTTATATTCATTTTTTCTTTAAATAATGAAATAAGAAGAGAGTGCTTTGCCAAATGTTGTGCAAAGCACAGTTTCTACAATAGAGCTTATCATCTGCCTTTGGATGTATTATTCTTTCTCTCTCTCACTCTCTATATATTTACACACACATACACATTATATATTTTATATATGTATGTTTTACACATATTATGTGTGTGAGTTTGTGTGTATTTCATAAGAATTCAGATCATCTTTTCTAAAAATAGTTATTTGCATTTTTATCTTTTGAATTCTGAACACATGTGAATGGAATGAGTTACCATAAACCATCCCAGCTACTTCTGGTGCATGACACAGGGCAGAGGAGTATATTACTGCACTTTGTTGATCTTAGTAGCCACTTTGCTTTCACCCCAGAGCTGCCCCCAAAAGTCACCCTGCAGGGACTGCAAAGCCATCTGTTTCCCATTTCAGTCTGCTCATAGTGCAGTGTTCTGTTTCAGCTTTCTGTTGGCTGGATCTGACTGATGACATTTGAGGTAGCTGCGACCCATAGCGATGAGAATCGCAGAAGATGATGGGCTCGTTAAGCACATCTCATTTTAGACAAACCGCGAGTGGCATTTTGTTTATATGGTTCATTTCGCCAACAAATTAGATTTCAAATTGATTGCTTTCTAAAATGGCTTTGTTCATCAATTCTGAGACCAGGCAATTACAATCAAAATCCTAGTAATTAATGGTCTCCTATATTAAAAATGTTTTTTAAACAGCAGGGCCATCATGAACTTCAAGAGAATGTAAAATCTATTCTTCACTTTTAGGTCTCACTCAAGCACTACAGAGCATAGGAATGAAATAAATGTCTTTGCACAACTTTACTGAGAAAGGCCTGACAGTTCAGAACAAAGCTGCCTAAGCCACTTAGACCCGTTTATCACATAGTTATGGAACACCCAGGAGAACGCAGATAAAAACTTTAACATATTGGGCCAATGAGCATCTGATATGGCATTGTGAATGAATATCATTTGAGTTATTTTACTCAAAAAGAAGTTTCTGGCAAATGGCATTTTTTAAAAATAGTAAACAGTGACTAATATGGTGGAATTACTACTCATTATTTAATTGTATCTTTAAAAGTAAGATTATTTTTATATTCCCTCTCTGAAATCAAGTTAGAAATTGAAGAAAAATGATAGGGAACCTCTGTGGGGATTTTTAAAGTTTTGGTGACTAAAGTTTTAAATATTTTTAGCTACAGCTTTTTACTGCCTGGAGTGGCAGAATGCTTCTGCATCTTTGTAGACTCACCATTGGTTTCAAATTCTACCTATACCACGGACACCAAAAGTCCTAATGAGTTTTGGATAATTGTCACATTCTTTCTATTGTAAACTAAAACATAAATGCAAATAACCACAAAAGACAAATGTATAGCTTAATTAATTGCAATTAATAGAAGCTACCCAAGGAAAGAAAGGGCCTTTTGCTCATTATTAGAAAAGCCACTTTCAAGAGCTATATTCCTGTCATATCCTTTTCATCTCTCATCTTTCCCTAAGTAATCGTTATCTTGAATTTTATAGTGATCACTTTCCTGTATGTTAAAAAGTAGTTAAATCATCCAAATGAGTATCCCTAGACTTAGATTAAGCCATTTCTCCAGGGATTCAATAAGTCATTTTACTTCACCAAATTCTAATTCAGACATCTATAAAACTCAGATCCTTTCACTTTCAGATGTGGTTGTCTCTGTGTGGACCTAGCTCAGCACCAGCAAGGTGCTCATCCATGCATTTCTCCATTCTTAAAACTTTACCTAGAAAGACAAGGTGATTTGC
>NW_016107442.1:3061857-3097328 GCF_001604975.1 Cebus imitator
TTTTTTGAGACAGAGTCATGCTCTGTTACCCAGGCTGGAGGGCAGTGATGTGATCTCGGCTCACTGCAGCCTCTGCCTCCTGGATTTAAGCAATTCTTCTGCCTCAGCCTTCCGAGTAGTTGAGACTACAGGTGTGCACCACCACGCCCAGCTAATTTGTGTACTTTTGGTAGAGAAGATGTGTCACTATATTGGCCAGGCTGGCCTCCCAAAGTGCTAGGATTACAGGCATGAGCCACTGAAGTCCAACAGTTTTTATCAGGCATTCTTATTCAGTGTTAGTCCTCTGACATTGCTTAGTAGTGAGACCACACTTTGCTCCATAGGCTTCTTTTTGTTTGTTTCTTTGGAGGGGAAATATGTTCTAGCAGCCTCTTCTCCATCCAATGAATAGAATTTCCTAAGTAGATTCTTTTGTTGCTGAGCAAAACTGTGAGGCTATGAACCAGAAGCATCTTGAGACTCTGAGTTGAGGTTGGATGTTGGGGTCTACCGGCGGAGGATGGTAGAGCCAATGCTGCCAGAGGAGCCATGGATAAGATGGTTAGCATCAGAAGAGATTTGAAGAAAACAGAGTGGATCAAAGAGCAATTCATGATATTTGGTGATATAAAGTGTCCTGAACCTTCTTTTGAATCTCCTCATAGAGTTTTAGGAAAATATGTTGTGTGGGAATCAAGGGACTCTGAGCTGTGTCAAAGACTAGAGTAGTGCTTCAAAACTGGCATGGGTACACAGGCTACCCAGGTGAATCTGGACAATTGCTAACTGCGCTTGGACCTCCTTTATCCATGCTCTTCACTGCTTAAAAGTATTATTTCCTTTCTGCATTAATATAGGTAGGAAAGTACAATTAATTAGTGCCTACTGAACAACTAGTACTGTTCAAAAACCACACATATTACATAATTTAATTCTCATATACTATGTAGTACTGTTATTATCCCTGGTTTATAGATGAGGCTCAGCAAGATTAGGTGGCTTGCCCAAGACCTACAGCTGTAAGTTATAAAGGGGGCACATGAACCAGTCAGCCTGGCTTCAGGGCCCATGCTCTTAACCATCACTCTCCCCAGCTCTTAAATATTATTCCTCTGTTACATGTCAATCAGTTATCCTTTCATGTGAATATATTTTATTTTCTCCACTTAATGACGATTCCTGAGAGTAAGCAGAGTTTTCCATTTCCTGTTATACTTTACAGATTCTGTAAAGCTGTCCACTTTGGTGAAGTAAAGAATTTGATTACTACCCTCTGAATTTTTTAAAAAAGAGTAACACACTCAGCAAATGAAATCTGATTCCATATGCCAATGCATGGAATACATAAAAGCAGAGCTTCTCTAATTGAAGTTAAATAAATAGTCTCAGGCCAAAGAACCAGTAAAAATGCTAAGAAATGTTCATCTAAGACCTTCTACACCATAGCCCAAATTCTTACCTACTATGCAACCTCGTACTGTAAGACCTTCTCAAGACATTAGCCTTGAAACTTCAG
Source organism: Cebus imitator (assembly GCF_001604975.1). NCBI lineage: Eukaryota > Metazoa > Chordata > Mammalia > Primates > Cebidae > Cebus > Cebus imitator. The sequence continues at coordinate 3,063,356 of NW_016107442.1, forward strand.
AGCAGAATATTGCATCACCTGATTAGGTAAGATGAAATGTAAGAGGATGGCTTTTTATAATTTTCTTACTATTCATTCAAAAGTAAGTATTGAGTGTTCCTCTGAACCAGGAAAGGAGCATGTCTGACAGCAAGAGATACTTCCCTACACACCTATATTTTGGAGAAGCAGAATTTAGAATTGGGTAAAGATGACCATGGCTGACAACTGAAAATGTCTGAAACTTTCAAGAGGTTGTAAAATGAAAATGTTCTATGTGAGACTGTGAATTACTCGATGCTAGAGGTTTGAAGCAGAGGTAACTGGTAATAAAACTCTGGGGATGGTGTCGGTGCACTTCTGGGCAGAGGATTGGACTACAGGCTGTTTTCCTTTTAATCTTAAAATTTTATAATTCAAAAAATGTGTGTAATTCTATCATTTTAACACAAACTAATATTTTGTGCACATAAAGAACATTTAACAAATGTCATTGGATCATGACAATTACACACACACACACACACCCAATAGCACTATTTATAGGATAATGCTAAGAACATTATGCATGTCTTAGTAATGACACTCATTTAAATTCCTGCCTTCCTAGAAAGATATAGCAATCCTTTCTATAATTTAAATTCAAATTGACAATATTTGGATTTCTTGTTAGAAACAATAATTTTCTGACAAGCGATTCTCCATTTGCCCAAATAACATCTCCAATATTTCCTTCATCACCAAGCAAAATTTATACTTTCTTTCCAAATTAGTACCTCCATTTGTATTCAAAAAACAGCCATGTTCCATGAGGAAACTAAGGGCTTACATCTTTGAATTGGTTTAATGTCTATTACAGTTCCTTCTATTGAGTTTTAAGATTTCTAGAAAGAGAATGCAAATTAAATTGTGTGAGGAAGAGACAAATGCCTCTTTCATTCATAATAAATGGATCTAAAAAGCTTACTGATCATCCAAATGCTACATCTGGACTTGGTGTTATCCCATGGAAATTCATTATAGAAAATACACTATGCAGATTAGGATGGCTAACACAGCATGCAACTATAATTTGTGCTGTGATTTAGAATTATACTTTCTCATCTAAGTGAAGATTGCTTTGAAAGGCATTCATCGGCTACCTGCTTTTCTGGCATTTGACTCATGATATTTGGAACAAATATTTATAATAAATATCTATCCTGTAAAAGGCATTTTCATGAGGTTGTATTATTTGCCAAATTTCAGAAAATTCAACAGTACTTTGTTCTACATCACATTATTGTATGAAGCTACCAAGAGAAACATTAGTGAGCAAATTAAGTTTGTGTATCAAATGGCTAACAATCTTCTAAAGCAGTCTTGTCCAACAGAAACAAACGTGAGCCCCAGATACAGGTCACGCATGTCATTGTAAATTTTGTAATGACATTACAAACAGTAAAAAGAAACAGGTGAAAGTAGTTTTAATAACATATTCTGTTTAATCCAATGTTTGCAAAAATACTTTTGTCTCAACATAAAGATATATTACTTTTTTTCTTTTCTTTTCTTTTCTTTTGTAATAAGTCTTTGAAATCCAGCATGTATTTATTAGCAGCACATCTCACTTTGGACCAGCCACATCCAAGGGCTTAATAGTTCCATGTGACTCATGAGTACATTAAATCCTGGCTTCACTACAAGCATTAACAAAGGTAGCCAGTGGTTCCTGTATTAGACAACACAACTCTAAGGGCTAAATTTTAATTTAATTTATCATACGTTACCAGTCGTTACTTATTTCAGCCCTTTTTCTATTATAGGCAATGAGAATAGCCACCTAAGTAAGATTCAAGCCTCATTTAACTCTAGAAAAGTGAGAAACGATTCTGGCAGGATATTAGAATTTCTAGCCATAATAGGATTAAAAAGTAGTCTAGACTTAACCATGCAAATTCTCATACTTTAAGGAAAGAGAACAACAGATTTTTCTCGGTCTCCCTCAATCTTATAGACTGTAGATGGCTAATCAGTTAGGTTAGTCCTGCCTATCTCCTCTTTCATACCAAGAGTATTTGGTTTTTTTGTTTGGTTTGTTTTTTTTTTTAATCTGCTAATTATGCCAATGTATCCTAGTGGAGCTCAGCTCTGTAGAACAGAATGCCACCTGCAGATGACAAAGGTTAAAATTCTTAGCCTAACTCTGCCTTCTACATTCATTCCCTGAGTCCTGCTGCCCTCAGACCCAACTGGAAAGAGACATATATTTAATAAGAGCACTCTCTGTGCTCCATAGATCTGTATATAGCCTAAGGATGTTCCTGTACAACCTGCACAGTGTTATTTCATTGAATTATTTGTGAATATTTGACAATCAATTTTGTGTGTGTCTAAAAAATTAAATCCGTTGACTCCAAGGCTCAGTTCTTGCGTGGGATCCACAATTATAAGCATCTATCCCAATTCATTCTTTTGATTTGACCCAGTGAGTGCTTTGGAATTGTCGTGCCCCTTGCTGAGTGTGCTTGTGTTATTAGATTTGGACCGCTGAGTGCAGCCAGGGAGAGAGTCAAGGCTTTCCATCTTACTTACTCTGCTCATGGCTCAATGTCAGCTTGCCCCCTGCCTCTGGGCTGGCACCCTTACAGTAATGACACTGAAGACTTGGCCTGCTGTAATTATTTTTCCTTGGTCACCAAGTGCACATGAAACAAAGCCAAAATTAATCTCTGCTATAGAACTTATTCAAGAATCAATAGCCACGCTGTTACTAAATTATATGTGAAGTGAAGCACTAACTCAACAAAGAGACATATATTTTTATCAGTATTATGTGCAAAATTTTGTTGGATTGGACAGTGAATATTCAGTTTGCACCTAGCAATTCAATAATATAGGTGTGAGTATTTTTTTTAAAAGTTGTGCTTCCTAAACTTCACTTTTTTTCCTACATCCTTGAACTTCCCCTCACTTAGTTTGTAAGAAAACCTTTATTATTGAGTTAATGTCCCTACTTTTGTCACAATGCCTTATTGATTTCCTAGGGCTGCTATAACAAATTATCACAAACCGGTGGCTTGAAACAGTGGTAATTTATATTCTCATAGATCTGGAGCGAGAAGCCTGAAATCAAGGTATTTGCAGGATCACACTTCCTACAGAAGCTTGGGAGAATCCATTCATGCATCTTCCATCTTATACTGTATACTGTTTAAGATTTTTGCACTTAGACATTGGATTGAAAAGACTTGGGTTCCAATCCTGACTTCATCATGTACTAGCTGCATAGAGTTATGCAGGAGCTGCACCTCTGTGAGCTTCAGTTTCTTGACTGTAAATTAAGCTTAATAATAGCAATCACTTTATAGAGTTATTTGTAGATTTAAATGGGGTGATGCTTATATGTCACTTGGAACAGAGGCTAGCCCATAGTAGATTTAGAATATATTCACAATATTTATTATTAGGAATACAGTTTTTAGAGTCATCTCATATAAAGAAGAATGGTGAGCTCTTTGGAACTGTCTCTGCAATTTGATCTCTATTAGTATACCATGGTACACAAACAAATGTTTAATGTAGCAAAACTTATATTAACTGAAATCCATGTAATTAGAATTAAATCATATCTATCCTTTAGGAATCAATATATGAAACTTGTACGCAACTCTCTACCAAACGATTACTTCCTATTCCCTATAGTGTAACTATATTGATTTCTAAAATCATCAAATTCAAGAGAACCAATATACTATTCAACTTGCAGATATTTTCTTGCATTCTGTGGATTGTCTCTTCACTTTATTGATTGTTTTCTTTGCTGCACAGATGCTTTTTAACTTGATGTGATTCCATTTGTCTATTTTTCCTTTGGTTGACTGTGCTTGTAGAGTATTACTCAGGAAATCTTTGCCCAATACAGATATCCTGGAGAGTTTCCCCACTGTTTTTTAATAGTAGTTTCATGGTTTGAGGTCCTAGATTTAAGCGTTTAGTCCATATTGATTTGATTTTTGTATATGGTAAGAGATAGGGATTTAATTTCATTCTGCATATGGATATGCAGTTTTTCTAGCACCGTTTTTTAAGAGACTGTCTTTTTCTTAGTGGATATTCTTGGCACCTTTGTGAAAAATGAGTTCACTGCAGATGTATGAATTTGTTTCTGGGTTCTCTGTTCTGTCCACTGTCTATATGTATGATTTTATACCAGCACCATACTGTTTTGGTTACTGTAGCTCTGTGGTGTAATTTGAAGTTCAGATAATGTGATTCCTCCAGCTTTGTTCTTTTTGCTCAAGATAGTTTTGGCAATTCTGGGTCTTCTGTAGTTTCATAGAAATTTTAGGATCGTTTTTGCTATCTGTGAAGAATGTTATTTGTATGTTGATAGAAATTGCATTGAATCTTTCAACTGCTTTAGGCCAGGGCTGTGGAATCTTTTGGCTTCCCTGGGTTGCACTGGAAGAAGAAGAATTATCTTGGGCAATACATAAAATACACTAGCACTAACTATAGGTGATGAGCTTTTTTTTTTTTTTTTTTTTTAAAGGCAGAAAACAATTTTATAATGTTTTAAGAAAGTTCATGAAATTGTGTTGGGCCACATTCAAAGCCATTCTGGAATGGTCCACAGGTTGAACAACCTTGCTTTAGACAGTATGGACATTTTAACAATATTGATAGTTTCAATTCATAAACATGAAATATCTTTGAATTTTTTGTATGTCCTTATCAATTTCTTGCATAGATATTTTACAGTTTGCATTGTAGAGATGATTCTCACTTCTTTGGTTAGTTAATGCCTATATATTTTGTTTTATTTGTAGCTGTTGTAAATGGGGTTACTTTCTTGACTTCTTTTTTCAGATTGTTCACTGTTGGCATATAGAAATGCTGCTTATTTTTGTATACTGACTTTCTATTGTGCAAATTTACTGAATTTATCAGTTCTAATAGTTTTATGGTGGAGTCTTGAGATTTTCCCAAATATAATATCATATCATCTGCAAATAAAGATAATTTAATTTCTTCCTTTCCAATTTGGATGCCCTTTATTTCTTTTTCTTGTCTGATTGCTCTAGCTAGGACTTACACTACTATGTTGAATAAGAGTAGTGACAGGTGGGCATCCTTCTGTGTTCCAGATCTTGGAATAAAGGCTTTCAATTTTTTCCCAATGGCTGTAGCTATAAGTATGTCATATGTGGCTTTTACTGTGTTAAGGTATGTTAATTCTACACATTATTGGAATTTTTCTACATTTTTGATGTAGATGCTTATGGCTATAAATTTTCCTCTTACTACTACTTTCACTGTGCCCTACGTGTTTTGGTATGTTGTGTTTTCATTATCATTTGTTTCAAGAAATTTTTAATTTTTTTCTAACTTTCTTCATTGACTCACTGGTCATTTAGAAGCATATTGTTTAATTTTTGTAATTTTCATGTGTTTAACAGTTTCCAAAATTCCTCGTTATTGATTTCTAGTTTTATTCTATTGTCAGAGAAAATACTTTATATAATTTTAAATTTTTTGATGTTTTAAGACTTGTTTTGTGACCTAATATATAGTCTATCCTTGAGAATAATCCATGTGATGAGGAAAAGAATGCATGTTCTACAGCCATTGGATGAAATGTTCTGTAAGTATCTGTTAGGTCCATTGTGTCTACAGTGCAGATTAAGTCTGATGATTATTTGTTGACTTTCTGTCTGAAGGATCTGTCCAATGCTGAAAGTGAGTTGTTGAAGTCTCCAGCTATTGTTTTGGGTCTGTCCCTTTAGCTCTAAAATTATTTACTTTATATCTCTGAGTGCTCCAGTGTTAAGTACATCTATATGGACAATTATATTGATATGTGTTGTTATATAAAAATTATATGCATATATATTGTTATATCCTATTGCAAAATTAACCCTTTTATCATCATATAATGATACCCGTGTCCTTTATAACTTTTTCTCTTGAAATCAATTTTGTCCAAATATAAATATAGCTACTCGTTCTCTTTTTGTGATTTCCATTGCATGGAATATCTCTTTCCATCCCTCTATTTTCTATGTATGTATGTATTTATAGGTGAAATATGTTCCATAAAGGAAACATATCATTAGATCTTGTTTTATTATCTATTCAACCACACTGTATTTTTTTATAGGAGAGTTTAATCCATTTAAAGAAACTTAAATTGATTATTAGATAATAATAGTTTTATAATAATAATTAGATAATTTGATTAATTAGATAATTATCTAATAATTATATAATCATTAGATGATAATTATCTATCATCTAATGATCACCTTAAGTCCATTTAATAATAGAGCATTGATAATAATTGATAAGGATTAATTTTTAAGGAATTTTATTATTGTTTTCTGGCAGTTTTCTGGTCTTCTCTTCCTTCTTTCCTTCCTTTCTGTCTTTTTTTTAGTGAAGGTGATTTTCTCTGGTGATATATTTTAATTTTTGCTTTTAATTTTTTTTGTACCTGTTGTTGAGGTTGCCAAGAGGCTTACAAATAACTTGTAACCCATTATTTTAAACTGATTACAACTTAATACTTATTTCATAAACAAGGAGAAATCTAATAAAAACTCTACACTTCAACTTTATCCTCTCACATTTTGTTTCTATCTTATTGTACTATATGTCTGAGAAGTTGTAGTTATCATTTTTGATATGTTACTCTTTTAACACACAAGATATAAGTAGTTCACACACCAGAATTACACTGTTATAAGATACTGTGTTTTTTCTGTGCACTTACTAATACCAATGAGTTTTGTATCTTCAGATGATTTCTTATTCCTCATTAATGTTCTTTTCTTTTATATAAAAAAAAATTCTCTTAACATTTTTTGTAGGAGAGTTCTGGTGTTGATGACGTTCCTCAGCTTTTGTTTGTCTAGTAATGGCTTTATTTCTTCTTCCTGTGTGATGAATATTTTCAGTGGATATACTATTGTAGAATAAAAGTTTATTTTCCTTTAGCACTTTTTAATATGTCATGCCACTCCTTTCTGGCCTGTAAGGTTTTCATGCAAAAGTCTGCTACCAAATGTATTGGAGCTTCATTATATGTTATTTGCTTCTTTACTCTTGCTGTTTTTAGAATTCTTTTATTAACATTGACTTTTTGGGAGTTGATTATTAAATGCCTTGAGGTAGTCTTCATTGAGTCAAATATGCTTGGCATTCTATATATTTCTTGTACTTGAATATATTTTTTTGCCCTAGATTTGAGGTATTCTGTTACCTCTTTGTGTAAAATTCTTACCCCTATTTGTTAACCTCCTCTTTAAGGCTAATAACTGATTTGCCCTTCTGAGGCTATTTTCCACATCTTGTAGGCATGCTTTATTCTTTGTTATTTTGTCTTTTCTGGCTTTATTTTCAAATACAGCCTGTCTTTAAGCTCACTAATTCTACTTGATCAATTCTGCTATGAAGAGACTCAGATGCATTCTTTAGTATGTCAAATGTATTTTTCAATTTCAAAATTTCTGCTTGATTCTTTTAAATTATTTCAATCTCTCCTCTAAATTTATCTGATAAGATTCTGAACTCCTTCTCTGTGTTACATTGAATTTCACTGAGTTTCTAAAAACAGCTATTTTGAATTCCCTGTCTGAAAGGTAATACATCTCTATCTCTCCACAATTGGTCCCTGGTGCCTTATTTACTTCATTTGGTGAGATCATATCTTCTGGATGGTCTTCATGCTTGTGTATACTTACCAGTCTCTGGGAACTGAAGAGTTAAGTACTTTTTATAGTCTTTTCAGTCTGGGTTTCTTTCATTTATCCTTCTTGTGAAGATTTCCAGGTATTTGAAGGGACTTGGGTGCTGTAATCTAAGTTTTTGATCACTACAGCCATATCTGCTTCAGAGAGTACCCAAAACCCAGTAACACCATAGCTCTTACAGACTTGTAAAGGTACCACCTTTGTGGTTTTGGATAAGATCCAGAAAAATTCTCTTGATTGCCAGGCAGGGACTTTCTTTCTCTTCCTTTACATTTTCCCAAACAAGTGCAGTCTTTCTCTCTGTGCTGAGATGCCTGGAGCTGGGCGAGAGATGGCATAAGCATCCCTGTGCCCATCACCACTAGCACCATGCTGGGTCAGATCTGAAGCCAGGACAATACTGTATCTCACCCACAGCCCGCAGTAACCACTGCCTGGCTACCACCTACATTCACTCAAGGCCCTAGGGCTCTACAATCAATAGGCAGCAAAGCTACCCAGGCTTGTATCCTACACTTCAGGGTAAAGAGTTCCCCAACTCTTGGGCAGATCTAAAGATGCTGTCCAGAAGCCAGGGCCGGAAATCAGAAACCTTAGGAATCTACTTGGTGCTCTATTCTACCGTAGCTGAGCTGGTACCCAAGCCACACTGTTGCACTGAGAATTAAGTTTCTAACACATGAGTTTGGGAGATGCACTTAGACCTTAGTACTGCTTTTGTAACAAATATATTATAACATGCTATTCTGAAATAAAATTAATCTATAATACAACTTATTTCATGAACACATACATTTTAAATTCAATACAATATTTACTATATAACTGTAATATAAAAGGAAAATTGATAACAATTTTTTTTTAAGATGGAGTTTCACTCTTGTTGCCCACAGTGGAGCACAATGGTACTACCTCTGCTCACTGCAGCGTCTGCCTCCTGGGTTCAAGGAATTCTCCTTCCTCAGCCTCCCAAGTAGCTGGAATTACAAGTGCCCACCACCCTACCTGACTAATTTTTTGTATTTTCAGTAGATACAGGGTGTCACTATTTTGGTCAGGCTGGTCTGAAACTCCTGATCTCAGGTGATCCATCCGCCTTGGCCTCCCAAAGTACTGAAGTTACAGGCGTGAGCCACCATGCCTTGCCAATAATAAAATTGCGTAGAAAATTGAAATGTATGAGCAGTCAAATATGACCACACTAGAAGATATGATGCAGTAGTCAGATATTTGCCACATTATGTAGAACTACCTCAGAGCACCAGCTATAAATGCTAACAGGCAACATTGCCATTGGTGAAGTAATATTCCAAAAAGGTAAACAGCTTCTAATAAATGCATTCCATATAAAACAAGGAATAATCTTTGTACCCTTTACAAAGTAATTATGTATACACAGTAATTATATTCCTGGAAAAAATGCCATAAATTAAAACATCCAGAAATACTGAATTTTTATACAGGAACTAGAGTAAAGCTACAGGTTCTCATAATAGATTTTTCACCAACGTGAATGCACTTAGAACGCTTGACAGTTATATGGAATGAAGGACAGTTATTTATTGTATTAGATTGTTCCACATGTTCCAAAATATATTGCATCCCTGGCTCCAGCCCAATAAATGTCCATAGCAACTTTCATATCATTGTGACAATAGTAACATACCTCCTGGATTTTCAAATTGCCCCCAGAGAGTGGTAATGCCCCACATAAAAATCTTTTTTCTAGAGAATTAGAAAGGAAAGAGATATTGTCTGCCCTCTCATGATGTGCCTTCCTTTCTCTATAGTCCTACGATGTTTTGACAGAATAGAAAGGGAAAGAATACTTCTTGCAGCAAGGTTGCAGTTCCTTCATGTTTGCTTTGCTGCTGACCAACCTCATTTGTTTATATGCTTGACCTGGTTCGGTAAAATGCTCAACTGTCCCCATTACAGAAGAATTCTACTCATCATCTCCTCCAGGCACTGGAAAAATTTTGGTGACTAGACTATTCTTACAGGTTGCTCCTCCACCTGGTGGACTCACACAAGACTCATTTCATGTCCTGTGGTGAAGTCCTTGGTAGGTCTACAGCTCCAAGTATTCAGATTTTCTAAAAAAGAATAAGAGAAATTCATGAGATCATAATCCCAAGGCATCCTAGGGTAAAACTGAATCAAAATGAAGTTTACGCTTTGATTTTAAATGTAATTTTATTATTTTTCTTGAAAAAATAGTGATATTCTTATTTTTATTGTGTTGCTTTTTTTTTCTTCTTTTCTAACATCTAGCAATGATGAGGATACAAGGAAAAACAAAAATCTGTTGACATAGATTTAATTTTTTTTTACCTAGTATATTATTTTCAGAAAAAAAGTTGAAAGAGGAGAGCAGAATATCAACAAAATGTATTTTTCCTTTTTTTCTACTTAGGGATTTATGCTTAAACTTTATTAGAAACATGATAACATTTTAAAGGATGCTCCAATAAAGAAAGCATGGGCTGTGAAGTCAGAGACCTGATGCTGAATCTCAGGTTTACTATTTAGTTGATTTGTGAACCAAAGACAGCTATTCAAACTCATGAGTCTTGGTTATCTTATCTCTATATTATGCATGTTTTAGTCCATTTATGCTGCTATAATACAATACTGGAGACTGGATAATTTTGTATAAAGAAATGAACTTTATTCCTCACAGTTCTAGAGGCTGGGAATTCCAAGTAACTGACAGATGTGGTGTCTGATAAAGGCTTCTCTTTACTTCCAAGATGGCACTTGCTGCATCTTCTGGAGGGGACAAAAGCTGATTCTTCACATGGAGAAAGAGACAGAAAAGAAAAAAAAAGGCCCATGTTGAATGCTGCATGAAGCTTCTTTTATAAAGGACTTAATCCCATTCATGAGGAAGGAGTCATGACCTAATCATCTCCTAAGGGCCCAACCTCTTAATATTATTGTATTACAGATCAAGCTTCAACATGAATTTTGGAGGGACATATTCAAGCCAAGTAGTATAACAGTACTTTTGTCATAGAGTACTGTGAGAATTAAGTAAGGTAAGGAATTTAAAGTACCCTGTGGTAGATGAAATAATTGGCCCCAGTCTCTCATCCCCTTCATCTATCTACAACTTTGCCATGTCCGCAATATGGGTAGAGTGTATTTCCCTGTAGGTGGACTTTGGGCTTATCTATAATTGGCTTTGGTCAAGTGACATTTGGGTAAACATGACAGATATGCCAGTTCTGAACCTAGATCCTAAGAGATCTTGTGTATTTATCTTTGCTTTCTTGCACTCCTGCCATTGTCATGAGAAAAGCTTACCTCAACCAGCTTACTAGTTGGGGTAAAGAGGAGGGAGATAAGGAGGTAAAGGAAAAGGAGAGATACAAGGATGCAAATTGCACTTACCACCTCACTGATCTCCAGCTTGAAGTAGAGCTGCCCAGTACAGTCCAGCCTAGATCAGCAGAACCACCGTAACTGACCAGCAGATCCATGAGAATAAATGACTATTTCAAGCCGCTTGGTGTTGGGATAATTTGTTATACAGTTATATTGCATCATGAGCTAAATAATACAGTGTCCAAAACTGTAGCAGACACAGAATAGTTATTTGATAAATATGGCTCTCTAATAGTATGATAATATGTCTTTTGGCATTTTGATTTGCACACCAATAACACAGGAAAAACTCCTTTTATTTTATGTGATTTATTTCGAAAGTCAATTACTAATGTAAGTTTATGAAATAAAATACTAAATAAAAATTGAAAGATGGCAACATAAGATTCTCAATCTTGTCTGGTAAGAGTCAATGTCTTTCCAATGACTCCTAATTATTGTGCTGCTCACTAACCCATTGGGCTAAAAAAGTTTATTCCATATGAGCATAGATGGAATAAAACAAATTCATACTGATATTTTAGAAACTACCCATTAGGAGGGTGGTATGTAGCTTCAGGGATTTGGATGCAGATTTCCAAGATGTTTTACACATACCCTTTAAAATACAACAGCTAGTGAATCATATTGTATATACTTCCCACTCAGGTGGAATCTGAACCACAAGTGGCAGGTGATAGATTCTTATTTCATTAATATAATCCTCTGCACAACTCACTATTCTCAAAAATAATCCTTATAACTTAAGTTCCTGATCTTGCTTGGATCTCAGCTTTATCCATTCTACCAAGAAATACAATGAAAAAGAAATCATGCCGGGTCTCAGGTTCCCTCTGAGACTCAGAAGAAGATGAATTTCTCATGAACCCTCGCTGAAAATGTTCTTCCATTTGGTGTCTAAAAATGCTTCAGACAAATGTCCTCACTTCAGACTCAGATGGAAAGTCACTACTTTTGCCTTTGAAGATTTTCTTTAGTAACAGAAGTATGCATATTTGGACAAATAAAAATCAAAGAAAGTATTTGTGGGAAAAAATCTCTAGCAACTGCATTTATTTGGCTGATTTCCTATCGGAAACTCTAAACCAGAGAGAGCTAAGATTTTTAAGTGTCCTGTAACAGCTTTTGCAATAAGAAAAGTCTTTACCTAGTTCTATCCAACTCTTCCTCTGAAAATTAAGTTCTTATTTCCATGTCTAGTTATTGCACTCATTAAGTTGTAATATTCAAAACTTCTGAATTAATATGTACCACTTAAAGAGTGTTCTCTATCCTCCCAAATGTTAGATACCTATAATAAAGATGTGGGGTTCATCCATTCAAAATGTTTTTTTCCCTTTTCACTTACATACTATAGTTGAATAATAAATGCATTCATTCATTTGACAAATTTTGCGCACACAACTATCACGTGCCAAGCATTATGTTAGATGCAAGGAAGCTACATCACTGGGGAGTAAAACGGCGGGGTGGGGTGTTCATTAATAAAAAGTCAGGGAAATACATATAAATTTAAACCTCTAACAAGTGCTGTCAAAGGTGTTTGAACCAGAGTAACTCCATCTTGAGTGAGGGCTAGAAAAATGAGACTGGGGCTTGCTGGACAATATTCCCAGAAAGTTAGGTACTCCTAGCCTCTAGATGGTTACAGTTAAGGGGACAGATGAATAATATTTACTAAACAGACTCAGACTTGGAAGTGTCCTGCTATCCCTATATCTTGAGAACAAAAGCGTTCCAAATTTTGCTTTAAAGATAATAATATCTATTCTTGCAAAGCATAGTAATTAAGAAAAGTAAACCTTTCTCACAAACCCTGTAACAGGGCACATCTCCTCACGATATTTGTAAATCCTTTATATAAACGAGCATTGTACCTAGGGTGGAAATATTTCTTCTCTTACTTTTGGTAATGCCCTACTCTGTCTATAGAGTAGCTGGACTTTCACCACTTTACTTTTTTAATAAACTTGCTTTTGCTCTGCACTGTGGACTCACCCTGAATTATTTCTTTCGTGACATCCAAGGACGCTGTCTTGGGGTCTGAATTGGGACTCTCTTCCTATAACACTACTAGTAAGAAAGTTGAATGGTAATGATGGATTGTGTAATAAGGGCCTGGGAGTATAGGAAATGCTTCTATGTGGGAATGATAATGAAGCTAATATGCAAGAAAGTGACAAAATGTTATCCAAGAAAAATGTTGGACAAGGGGGCATTTCCAGGTAGAGAGAGCAGCATATGCAAAATTGGAGTAACTGAATGAAGAAAACCCGTGTGGATGAAACAGGAGTATTAGGGAGAGATATGGCATAACATGAGGCAGGAGATGAGGCAGGAAACTGACTAGTAGATCATGGTGCTGAAAATCTCCATGCTGGATGTGGTCCTCCAGATCTGCCCTACTTTCTTCTCCACCAAGGGGAACTTTAGGAACTCCATCAATGGCTTCACTGCCCTCCAGTTTCCAGGTTTGGTGCCTTAGCTAACGGGAGACACTGTCAGGAAACCGGATGTTGAAATGAGAGTGAGGGAATAATGTATGCCTCTACCTCTTTCTTTGCTGTGCCCTGTGTTAGCAGTGGCTGTGCCTGTCTATTTAAGGCAGGTCATGTATGATGGCCCTCTGCTCGCACCCTCTCTCTGTCTGTCTCTCTCTCATTCTCTCTCTTTCTCCCTCTCTTTCCTTTCCAGTAATGTTCCCTTTCTTTGCCTCTTTACTGCTGGGAGGTGATAGCTCCCTACTGTTGCTAACCATAGGCACTTTACATCCTTTGCTGCTTTCTCTTAACCCAGCCCACATATTTTAAAACAGTCTCGTTATTAAGCCCCTCTTAATTATTCACTTGAGCGTGTCATCTGTTTTCTGCTCACTGTTTGACTGTTAAGCATTATAAACCATATATTCAAAATTGGTATTTCATCCTAACAACAGTGGAATAAGAGTTCTTAAATACATGTGTGTACAAGCTCACACGTTTGTATGCACATTGGCACATACTCCTACAGGAAGTAAAAAGGTAAGTTGCTATTCTGATTCACACAATAAAATGATCAGTTTGGCTGCAAAATATAAACTGGATTGGAACGGACAAGAATGGATACTTATTGTTACTGTAGTTTAAGCAAGACACAACACTAGCTTGGATAGGAAAATAATGGTGGAAATATAAAGAAGTTGGTGAATTCAAGGTGGGGAGAAAGGCTTCGAGGGTGAGCTCCAATGCTTTGTTTATGCAGTCTGATGGAAAGCAGTATCATTGATTAAACTAGAACACCTGGAAAAAATCCAGGTTTGCAGATGGCAACCAGGCATGTGTTTTTAGACGTGTTGAATTTGAGGTGACTTTGTTATATCCAAGTGGAAATGTGAAACAGACACTTGGTTTCACAGATCTGAAACTCTAAGGAAAGGTTAGAACTTGGGGATTTTTAGTTGGGAGTTTTTGACATCTGGTGATGATTAAAACTGTGGTTGTGTGTGAGGTTTCCTACAGGGTGAGAATAAGGATCAGGCCCAGTCCTAAGGAACTCTAACACATACTGGCCGGTTAAAGGAAAGCAAACTTGGGAAGACAATGAGAAGCAGAAGAAACTCTTGGGGCATGACTGACCTCATGAACACGCAGTGGTGTACAAGACAGGGAAACTGTATATATAGACAACAGTGAGAATCATATAGACTCTGGCCTACTGAAAATATGTGAAAGAATACTCTCTTTTCTATATCATCATAGCCCCTTGCTTTTTCAGAGAGCAAATGTTGCATCTTAAAGAAGGTTGTTTTCTATGCCCCAAAATATTTTACTGTTATTAGGTTCCTACATGGACCCTTTCTGGAGTCTGCCCTTCTCTTCAATGGAAGATAGGTTTCATGGTTCCTACCTGTAAAGAAGTACAGTGCTTTATACTTTTGTTTCTGTTTATTACTGCTTACCCCAAGAACAACTGATAAACTAGATTCAGCACTAGGAACTTGGATTCCAGCTCTCTGAGGTTTTATTCTAGCAAACTTCTTGCACATGAAGAAAAAAGAAAACCCACACGCAGAGTTTAGGTGTCTCTCTCAAGGTCACATACTTAGTAAATAGCACAGTCAGATTTAAATTGGCAATTTTTGTCTGTTCTGTTTTGTTTGAGATGGAGTCTCATTCTGTCACCCAGTCTGGAGTGCAGTGGTGCTATCTCAGCTCACTGCAATCTCCACCTCCCGGGTTCGAGCAATTCTCCTGCCTCAGCCTCCCCAGTAGCTGGAATTACAGGTGCCCACCGCCATATCTGGCTAATTTTTGTAGCTTTAGTAGAGATGGGTTTTCACCATGTTGGCCAGGCTAGTCTTGAACTCCTGACTTCAGGTAATCCACCAGCCTCAGCCTCCCAAATTGCTGGGATTACAGGCATGAGGCACCACACCTGGCCTGATGCTTTTTGATTTCCAAATTTCCTCTCATATGACACATGAAGACAGCACCACAAATACTCAATGACACTCTTTCCTTAACCTCCGTATTCCAAGCTAGATGTAAAAAACACAAAGATCACTTAATCAGGAGAAAGAAAGAATACATCTGTAAAGCTCAAAAATCAAAAACTCTAAAATTATAAATTCATTAATGCAAGCAATTTTAGCCTCAAACTAACTTGAGAAATAGCTTCAGACTGTATTGAAAAATATATCCTTTCGTTAGAGTTCTCAAATGTTTCCAAACTTAAGAAAACTACATCTCATTGTCAATACTTCAGACTACCCCATGGCCATCTCACCTGGGTTCATGGTACCTAAAGGAACTCATCCTACTTTGATTTCCCTTGTTTTGTGGATAAACTGTCTACCTGCAAAAGCAAAGGCAAGACCATCTTGTCTTAATTACTCAACAGGTCTGAATAGTCCTGTTTTAGTCTCTGTTTTAGTTTCTTATTTACAGCTCAGGTAGGGCTCTTTTGGCAGCTGATTTTGCTCTAAAGGAGAGTGGGTACCATATTAAAACACCACTTTGACAGCATGGAAAGGCTGGACCAATCTAACCTCAGGACAATAAATTTGGTGTCACAAATTAATTAAACCAACAAATGTTATCTTGAGTGCCATGCGAGGGCTATGTTCTCCACGGTTTTGGAGAAGCCAGTACTCAAGCCATCTCATTGGCTGAAAGACAAGTTTGTACCTAGAGAGAATTGTATGATATTTGCTGTTTCATGATAAACAAATATTAACAAGCTGTGGTGAATAAAGGTTTATTTCAGTTTTAGATTTTCATAATCTAAATTAAACTGAAATGGAAAAGTTTTATCTGGTGTCATGTAACAAGTTAATCCAAGGAACAGTTACGTATCTGGAAATTAAATTAAATTAACAACGAGGGAAAACTTAACCATATTAGAATCCAAATTAACACATGCAACCAGTGGGCTCTGAGCTGCTGGGATAATAGTACCAAAGACGGGTACCCTTGAATCTTATAAGGATCTACTGGCTGTCATTATTTTATTAGTCTGGTGCTATTGCCAAATCAAACTAACACTGACTGCCTTCTCTCATTTTGCCTTGGAAAATGGTCAAATACAAAGATTTTTCCAAGCCTTCTAGAGTTTAGTGCCCATCTGTTCTCAATAAATGGGAAGACTCAGGAAGAGAATGTGCCATGAACCCCTGGACAACCCCACCCCAGGAGGCTGCAGTCCTGGCTGCTTGTCCTGGGATTACTTTTTTCCTCATCTGTGAATATACAGTGTCGCTAAATTGTCATGAGGATAGCATGGTAGAGAAGACCTAGAGTGTCAGTGTCCCAAACGCTAATGCATAAACATTATAATCAAGAAGGATAATAAAAGATGTGCTACAGCCAGCATGCCTTGTACTAAGAATCATGAGAATATTTGAGAGCTTTTTATTTTGTAACATTTCTGTAAAGGGATAGAAATGCTCCAATGGGAAAAGATAATTCTTAATTGGATGTCCTTCCTGTCAAGCAAGAGGCAATTCATTAAAAAAAAAAAAAAAAAAAAAAAAAAAAAAAAAAAAAAAAAAAAAAAAAAAAAAAAAAAAAAAAAAAAAAAAAAAAACAGGAACCAGGTTATAAGCATGGAGCTCATGATCACATTCTCTCTTACATCCTAAGCTGGAGAGTGGGGAAGGGAAGAGTTTTCATTTCTGCTTACATCACTTGTTTAATTTCTGGGGCTGCCATAAAAAAGTAGCGCAAGGCTTACACAAGATATTCTGGAGGCTATAATTCCAAAGTCAAGGCACCAGCATGGCTGGTTTCCTCTGCGGGCTCTGAGTGAATCTGTTTCCTGCTTCTCTCCTGGCTTCTGGAGACAGTCAGCAATCCTGGGCATTTTTGGCTTGTAGAAGAGCCACTCTGATCTCTACCTCTGTCTTTATGTGACTTTCTTGTGTATCTCCCTCTCCTCTTCTTAAAAAGACATTAGTAATACTGTACTAGGAACTCATTCTACTCCAGTATGATTTAATCTTAACTAATTACATCTGCAACAACCTCATTTCCAAATAAGGTCACATTCTGAGGATCTAGAGGTTAAGATTTCAACATACCTTTTTGGAGGGCACAATTCAACCCATAACACCATTTAAGCAATTCCAAAAGAGAACCTCACCAGAAAATGACTGAGAAAACAATGCAGGCAAAATTTTTATTTTTACTTACCATTTTCTTAAATAGAAGACAAATGAAATTTATTTAAGATACACTTTTATCTGACACCTGACATAAATAATTAAAGTGCTTACTCACAACCACTTGCAAGGAAACTATTAACTATTTACAGCCTGACAAGAAGGAAGTCTCCCTGATCTTTGGTAAAAATATTCCCTGAAATAAATAATTTACCCCATCAAATTGTCTGATGTCATTCATTTTTCATGGTGAATCAGGAAACTACCCTACAGAACTGTATCAATAAATATGTCTTAAATATCCTAACACAGTTAGGGTTTCACTCTAGTACAAACTCTGTAATCATGAGAGGTAGTTTCTTCAGCTGTATGTGGAATTCTTGGGAACCCAGAAATAGCCAATTTAAAGTAACATATACTGCTTGAGTTTGCATTTTATGAGCCAGATTACTTGTCCTGTTTGATTGAGTCTAGCTGAGATTAACAAACATGAATTTTAAGTCAAATCACAGAAATATTAGAAAGTGTATCCCTCTCATAAAACAAGATTGTCTCAGTAAAACAAGCCTAGAAGTAGACTAGCATGTCTGTACCAAATATTGAATTACCAGGTACTCTGATGGTCTGTTTAACCTTCCAGTATCTGGTGCTTAAAGAACCTTGGCAAGCAACTGATGGTCTAACACATTCTGAAGAGCTATTCCCCTGTCAGCAGAAGGATTTTACCTTTGCCAAACTCAATACAAAGTGCCCAGGCCTCACTAATTGCAGACTTGATCCTCTGTAAGTGAAAGCCAATGACTCCCTGGACAGTCTTCAAGATCTACCTCTCTTCCTCAAAGACCAGAGGTCAAAGCAAGACCCATTACCAGGTCTGACTGCATTCAGATACCAAGAACAGCAGGGTTTTTCTGATTAGAAACAGGGCACAGTCTGACTTATGTGTTCAGATATGCAACCAAATGTGCTGGAGAGAGAGGGGGTCCAGCTAACAAGGCCCCTGCTAATATCTCCAGCCTGGTCTCCTGCCACTGCACTCTAGTAAGATTGAATTTCATCCAGGTCGCCAAGGTAGACATGTTCAGTTATTCTGTTTCTCGTTTGCATTCCTATTTCTGGGTCCTTGCATATTCACTCCCTACAAGTGCCTTTAAGAATCGTGCTTTATTTATAAAATACCAATAGGTTTTTCAGAACTTGGACAAAAGTGATTCCTTCCAAAAATGGTCACTACTGCCCATATCTGTGCCCAGTTCCAGTGGCTTCGTATATTTGGATTTATCTCAGCTCTCACCACACTGTATATTGCAATTGATTGCATATTTCACTGTCTCCTGCCCTGAATTTGAGATCCTTAAAAACAAGAACCATGTCTTATTTACCTTTGTAGCCTCAGCAACAAGGATACTGACTGTCATGTGACAAATATTCAATGAAGATTTATTGGATGAGTCACAGAATTGACGCTGGTTTGGGAATCAGAATACCAGTGATATTGTTCTAGCTCTGCCACTAACAAGCTTTGATTTTTCAATAAATTGTGATGACTGTTGCACACTCTTGACCTCAGGATCCTCAGCCACCATGGATAAATATTTGTTTTCAACTTCCATTTTCATAAGTTCTTAGATTCTTTTTCATTTGTAAGGTGGGGATGACTCTACCTGCATGACGGTTAGTAAGAAAGGCTATTATACAGTACATTCAGGAGCTGTGTAATGGGCAAAACGCTATAGAAATACAAGTTATTGTTGATCCTCAGTATAAGTAAAGGCAATAACAGCTGAGTGTCTGAAAATGTAACTTCACTGTGGGATATGTATTATGTGAATCTAATATAGTGCATTCACAAAACATCTTCTCCTTCCTTTCTTTCCTACCAAGGAGGTGAGGCATGATGTAGGTAGATGTCTACACCCACGGATTGTCCATTTTGGTCTAGGCACTAATACAGCTCTTGGTCACTTAAGGTATTTTTGATACAGCCTATGTAGCCTGGTAGTTTCTATAATCGGGACGTTTCCTGACTGTGATTTGGATAAAGATTATTCGTTTAAAGCCATTAAAAAAAAAAAAAAAAACTATTACACGATTTTACTAACCAGTTAAGTTAAATATTACAACATATAGGTTTCACTTCAACCACCAATGGACCAATAGAACCTTACAAGAATATGGTGAATTTCTGCAGAGTTGAAGCTGTTTTTGTCTCCCTTTATTTGTATTTCAAGGTCTCACAAATTCCGTCTGCAAGTGCCCAGTGTAGAAACACTTTTCTCTTTGGTTTTGATGCTTTCTCCAGAAACAGTTGAAGATTAGAGACCGGCTTCTGGGACAAGTAACTGCTAGAAAAGCTTTTCTAGCCAAGAAAAAAAAAGTATATGAGTCTTTAGTACGTCCTGCTTCTCTACAATTAGATTAGCTTTCGTTACAATTAGGGTGAAAGCCATCAAATTACCTCAAATGTAACCCTTTCCTATTTGGCAAAAACAGCACAAAATAAGCAGTCCAAAAATCATCACTGTCTACTAAAGAAGGTTGCAGACATTTAAAAGTAAGCATCATTGAGAAGTCAATGGGGAAAATGGCAGATGCTTTTATTAATTTCTAGAGTCTGCCTCTTCTGCAAATATCCCTTGACCAATCCATGGTATTAAAGAAAGCCTGTAAGAGCATCCATTTAACTCTTGATTTAAGGTCATGATAAATAGGGAAAACGCGCCATAATGAATTACAAAAAGAACCATTCCAAAGCACGTGGACATACAAAATATGGTAGCAAATAAGCATGTGCCCACACAATTGAGCAGGTAATAAAGAGAAAAATCCAGGTCATGCACCAAGCTGCCAACTCATACACAGAGACACACACATACATACGTGTATGCACATGTCCACACATGCAGATACACATGCACACCAAGATACATGTACACACAAATTTATATTCATACACATAATCTTGCATACAGACACACATACCACATACACACACATGCACATACACATGCATGCACACACACATGCTTGAGATGAAAAATCAAGAAAATTCCTACACATACTTTTTATTATTGCCTGACTGCTGCTGCCAATGAAAACTTTTCAATGGAATTTGTCCTCACCAGCATAGATGATGGATTCAAAGAAGTTAGAAGACAGGGAAACCCATACAGTGGAGTGGAAAACCCTGGCACTGGGATTCATAAGAGCGGGGTCCTAATCCTCGTTTCCAAGCAGAGAGGTTTATGTATCAGACACTGAATTTAAGCCAGGTCAAAATTGGGAAGACTTTTGTGGATACTGCCTTCCAATGCTGTACTTGGACCCCTTAGTTTTTGAAATGGAATATGAAATAGGCTGTTTGGGGAAATGGAAGTACCTTGGTCCTATTGTCATGCCAGGATTCCTGCCTGTATCATGGAAATACTTGAGTTTGTGATACCTGATTTACATTATCTGTCTAAATTTCTTAAGTGTAAAATATTGTGAGTGGGCACTCAGAGAATTCTTAAAGTGATGTTTTGGCTCCAGAATTGTTTAGAAATACATACAAAACACGGTCATTTTGACATATTCTGGGAAAGAAAAGTAATACAATTTCAGTGCAATATTCCTGTCTCGGGCTCAATCAGGAAAATACAAATGCTATAAAAGTAAACTTCTGCATCCTCCAATTCTTCAATTTTGTGATGAATCCATTTTGTAAAGCGGCAAAAAAATACGTTTGAAATGAAAATGACAAGCTAATAAACATCCCCATTGTGACTGCAAAAACAAAACATCAAAAGTGGTGTCATCATTGTAAATCAATAAATATTGGATATTAAATGAAACATTAGCATCAACTGTAAAATGGAAGAATATATAAAAATCCAAACACAGATATCCTTGGGAATGAGCATGGTCACTGTTCTGGGAGCCTCTGCCAACAATAGGGAAAACATTTTCTTCTCTCTGTCTCAACACCTCTCTTTATAAAGTGAGAAATTTGGTGAGATGATTGTTAATTCTGGCTCTACCCATTTATAAAAGACTACAGACGGAGGCAATTTCCTCCAGCCTGTATATTGTTAATCCTGCTTGACGGAATTCGTCTGAATGCAATCCATGCTTGATTTTCATTCATAAGGATCTCCATGGTCTATGCAGACTCTAATTGGAAAATTAGTATTGTTTCAAAAGCACTGGCTTAGTCTCAAAATGAGATGCCCTCAGTATGACATGCATATCTAATTTTTTCCACGGTTGCATAAAGTAAGAAAGAAAAGCATTCTCAACCACTCCTGACAGCTTTTATGATGAGCTATTCAACAAATGTTTTCTGTCCACTTGTCCGAGAAAGCTGATTAGACAAAACAGCCGGTGGAGGCACAAAGAAGAACATTCATTATTTTTCAAGGAAATATAAAAGATATTTCAAATGAATGAATAGCTGACACAAAAATGACTCTTTGAAGAATTGTATACACATTTTTTGTTGTTGTTACAAAAATGTCAGCAGTGTGGCATACTACACAGTTAGAGGCTGAATTTCCATTACATTACAGGGATACATGGGATTCTTTAGCTTTAAATTAAATTGAACTAATATAGGTTTCTATTAAATATAAAATTCTTTTCTGTGCACTTATTAAAGAATGACTCTAGTGATGATTTCTTATCAAATTAGAGGATCTGGAATGCCCAGAGTTCTGACTAGCCTCCATTTACAAAAAAAATCTTGAGCCTTTGGTTCTGTTACTTGTTCTTATGATCAACTTCCCTTTAAATGGAATGA
This sequence comes from Cebus imitator, assembly GCF_001604975.1. NCBI lineage: Eukaryota > Metazoa > Chordata > Mammalia > Primates > Cebidae > Cebus > Cebus imitator. The sequence continues at coordinate 3,085,872 of NW_016107442.1, forward strand.
AGAAATATGGGTGGATAACATACAGAAAAGAAATTTAGCTGTCTGCTCCCTACCCTCCGACACACAAAAGAAAGAAGATCTGTGCTTATCACAGAATCTTACATCCCCATCTGTGCTTTTATCTCCTGCAAAATTCCCTCATTCCAGTCAAGCACGATTCTTACTTTAGCTAAACATTTCCAATGCCTTTTTATTTTTCTTTTCCCTGCCACACTCCAAGCTGTTTTTCATGCCTTTTTTCTGTCTGACAGTGTGTCTGAGAGACCCAATCTTTGGGCACATAAGGCTTGAGTGGGGAGGAAGCAAAATAGTCAAGGAAAAAAAGGAGGAGGTGGGCTTTGCTCTCTGCATCACTCTTCAGCCATGACTGCTCCAGCATGAAGGTCTCCTGCAAACTTAAGAGAGGCAAGGAAACTCACCTTGACCACCTATTTCTGGCCTAGACATTCCTATGCAGTTCCCTGTAGGATCTCAACATTATGAGGGTCACCAGGGAAAGCTCTGGGTGAGATTATGGAATTGATCTCCAGAATGATCAACATCCTGGCTGTGTTTCATGGGTTGATGGTGTTTTCTTTAGATCAGATTTGTTTTCCCTAGACTAGAATGGAAGAAGGTGTCTAGAGTCAGACTACTTGGATTTAAACCTGAGCTTTGTCACTAAATAGCTATGTAAATTTAAACCAGTATGTGACCTTCTCTGTGCCTCAGTCTTCATCTGTAGAATGGGAATGATTAGTCTTTAATTCATAGTTATTAAATTTGTGACTCATTGCAGTTTTTCAATGCATATTAATTCTTGCCCTTATTATTCCATATACCAAGAGTGTTTTTAAACAGGGGTAGCTGAATTTACCTACAATGTTGGAGGTACGAGAACCAGTTGGAACATCAGTATGAGAATACTATTGTGTGTGTGTGTGCGTGTGTGTGTGTGTGTGTGTGTGTGTATGTAGGAGACACACCCAGACATGCATACACATCAAATGTTCTCAATACGAAAATGATAAAAAACAAGAACTAACTGCTTGGTTTTTAAGGGGAGATTCCAATTATTTTCTTAAAATACATTACCATGTAAGTTTCATCTAAAAGAGAAAAGTAAAGGAGAAAGTGCAGTGGGCTTTGCTAAGGGGAGGCAGTTCTAACATCCCTCTCTAACCAGAAAACCATGTTTCCCTAAGACCATCTTCTCTCAGGACTTAGTTTCTTCATGTGTCTGTAATGTGATTTATTTTGGAATGAGTTAAGGTATAATTAATATCTCATATATTTTAATATTTCCAAAAATGGTGGCTAGAAATTATCTGGATCAATCTCAACACTAATTAAAAAGTTGAGATTGATCCAGATAATCTCTAGCCACCATTTTTACTCACTTTTCTTCACTTGATGCTATAATTCTACCCAGAAAAAAAAATAACTAGCATATTCCTATATAAATATCCCTGCATATTCATGCATAAAACCATTCCATATATATTATTTCATTTGCTTCTTATAATGAATACAAGGGCTAAATTCTTTTATTAAAACAGCAGAATAATAAGTACATAGTGGGTCTGCCATAGATATTAGTTGAATTTAATTACCTCATATTGTAAACTCTTTCCCTTCTAAATAAATTGTAAGAAATGGAAAAATCCATTGCTCATTCTCAATGAAGGAAACAGACTCAGAAATTAAATGACTTGCTACGGTTCACTCAGACTATTTGGGTTGCTGGCTGTGTAGTGTTGGCCAGGAAACAAGGAAAAAGTGACCTGAAGAAGATATCTGGTCAGAAAGCATCACATGCTCACACTGGTTGTTATGAATACATATTGTTCTCCTCCTCCCCATCCTGTCTTCTACTGCCAGGTAAATTTCCTAAAGCACCTGAAAAACAAAGCCTTCAGGACTAGCATCACTTAGAGTATAAAATCAGAATATCTTAACCCACATCCCTTTCTGATCCTGCCCCATAGATCTTTCCAGCCTCTTAGACTCTCTCTCCCTCTAAGTCCTGCTGAGCCTATATCACAAAGGTCTTATAAGCTGCTTCAAGCCTCCATACCTCTTTCTTCTATCCTATCATTTTCTCTGCTTTTACCAGTATGGTGGACACAGGCTCTCTCTTTTTGTCTCTGTCTACCTGTCGGTTCAGTGGTGTCTTCTTCCCTGGAGGGTTTAACTCATCTTTACCTCCAGGTCATCTTTTAAGCCTCTGAATGAGCATGTATCAACCATATTGTATTGCAATGAGTAGTATTTACAGGGTCCTAATCCCTTTTCCCACAGCTCACTACATTGTGAAGTGTTTTTGTTTGTCTGTTTGTTTGTTTCTGAGACAGAATCTCTATCATCCAAGCTAGAGTGTTTGGTGCAATTATGGTGCAGCCTTAAACTCCCGAGTTCAAGTGATCCTCCTGCCTTAGCCTCCTGAGTAACTACAGGCATGAGACACCATGCCCAGCTAATTATTTATTATTTATTTTATTTTTATTTTTACTTCTAAAAATATGTGCCCTTTTTATTTCATTTGTTTTAACTTTTATTTTTGGTTCAAGGGTACATGTGCAGGTTTGTTATATAGGTAAGCTCATACCATGGGGGCGTGTCATACAGATACTAAGCCTAGAACCCAGCAGATATTTTTTCTGTCCCCTCCCATCTCCTACTCTCCTCCCTCAAGTAGGTCCCAGTATCCGTTGTTTCCCTCTTTGTGTTTGTGTGTTCTCATCATTTAGCTCCAACTTACAAGTGAAAACATGGAGCAAACATGCATTAGTTTGCTAAGGATAATGACCTCCAGCTCCATCCATGCCCCTGCAAAGGTCATGATTTCATTCTTTTTTATGCAGCATTCCATGGTGTGTATGTACCACATATTCTACACTTGATCTTAGCCAAAAGGCCGAGAAGCGATGTGTACCACATTTTCTTTATCCAGTCTGCCATTGATTGGCATTTAGGTTGATTCCATGTCTTTATTGTTGTGAATGTTGCTGCAATGAATATATGTATGCATGTGTCTTTATGACAGAATAATTTACATTCCTTTGGGTACATATCCAGTAATGGGAATGCTGAGTGGAATGACAGTTATTTGTTTAGCTCTTTGAGGAATTGCCACGCTTTTTTCCACAATGGTTGAAATAATTCACACTAGCATCAACAGTGTCTAAATGTACCCTTTTCTCTGCAATCTTGCCAACATCTGTAATTTTTTAAAATTTTTTACAGATATGGGGTCTTGCTATGTCGCCAGGGCTGGTCTCAAATTCCTGGGCTCTCATGATCCTCTCACCTTGGCCAGCATCTGTAATTTTTTTTTAATTTTTTTACAGATACAGGGTCTCACTATGTCGCCAGGGCTGGTCTCAAATTCCTGGGCTCAGGTGATCCTCCCACCTTGGCCTACCAAAGTGCTGGGATTACAGGCATGAGCGATCATGCCCAGCCTATTGTGAGTTTCTTAAAAGAGCTTCTTTACACATTAGTTTTGATAAGCTTGGAACCTCACATAGAGTCTATCACTAAGTAGGTGGCTAATAAATATTTTCGGGGTTTATGAATAACTGGCTGAATAAGGGACTAGATGAATACATATAAATTTGTGTACTTGATTTGAATTGACTGCTAACTTGGGCTAATCTTACCACTTTAGTTTTCCTGGTTGAAAGGAAATTCTCTGAGACCAACTTGAAAAGGATATTAATATCAAATCTTTTAGAAACAGTCAAAGGCCTCGTGAACTTGGGGGCATTTTCTAACCATATGCTTTTCATCTCCTCGTTCAGCTGATATAGTATGGAAGTAATTGAATGGCCACTCTTTTCTGGGGTGTCAACATACATTTATCAAGATTTCTGGGCAGCTAGCTGCTCCTTTGAAATCTTAAAAGATGTGACTCTTGGCAACACTGTATAAACATTAAATTATTTTCCTGATTTTTTTGCTTAACAACTATCATTTGATTCATCTGCCAAGATAACTTCATTATGTCCTTGGAGCAATTCAATATGCCAGCAATTTGTGTCTCCATTTTTCAAATTCACCAAGCAAGATCTCAAATCTTAAAAGAAGCCAGCACAAACCTTTAAGGGGCAGAATTACAAGGCAGGGCAGAGGAAAAACATTGACTACTGTGGGTTCTCAGGTGCTATTTAAAAATAAGACATGATATTCTCATCAATTGTATAAACTTCTCTCTCTTGTTTTTTTTTTTTTTTTTTTTTTTCTTCTTTCTTAGATAAAATTTGGATTAATCTACTTTTTACACCAACTACATTTTTTAGATGTCGATTATAATTCTTATCTTGCCTTCTATGATAGTGGAATATACATGGCCCATCTTTGACCATAACCAACACAGCGTCCCAGCCACTTCCCACTTCAATTGCAAAGCATAGATTCTGAAAGGCAGGGCTGGCCAGAGAGAAATATCCTGGAATCTAATATGTTTAGGACTAGGAGAAAGGAGAGTAGCAGCCCAAATCAGTATTGTGAGACAAAACGAACTCTTAATCAGGTCAGGGCTGCTACAGCATTTCTTAGGAGATTGAGCTGCTGAGTACACATGGATAGAGGGATGGTCTAAAGAGAGATGGCTTCACAGGTGGGCGAATTGTGATTCCTGAGAGATGCATCTGAATTGGAGCAGCCTTGCAGCTGCTAGCCAAGAGTTTAAGAAAGTGTCTCCAGTGACTGTGGGAGAGAGGTGGAGCTTGGCTATGAAAATATTGGGTCAGAGCCCCAATAAAAGAACCACAACAGTGGGAAGAAGTTGTCAGTAAAAGTGACAGAAACAGGAGCCTATTTAGGAAGCCCAATCTGGCACATCAAAAGTGCAGATGCACTCTCAGAAGATTTATGTAGAATTTCTCCAGGCTGCCACAAGCAGGCCATGCAAGAATGTGTTTAGAGTATTGACCTCTGGTCACAGGAACTTGAGTTTAAAGTTGGCTCTTGACCTGCAATATGTGTGACTTTTGAAGTCATTTGGTCCTCTTACATGCTTCAAGTTTGTGTCATTTAGGATGCTTTCAGCAGTAACTAACAAACCCAAGCAAAAAAAAAAAATCTAATTCAGATTGACTAACAAATCAAAACAAACAAACAAAAAAAACCTGATTCAGATTGACATTTACAGAAAGCAAATGCATTGGCTCATCTAACTGGAAATCCTTCCTTGTTGTATCATGAAGGCAAAATGTCTATAGTAACTTCTGGCTTCATATCTGATCACTGTTAAATTGGGAAGAAATGAAAGATTTGCTTCCAAGTAAAGGAAAATCTTCTTTCCTGGGAGACTTCAAGCAAGCCTTCTGCCTGAATTGGGTCACATGCCTATTTCTCAACAAATTCTAGAACCAGGCAGTGCCCATGAACTGAACATTTTAGGCCTGAGTTCCTGAACAAATCATTGGGAAGGTATGGTGTTACTATTAAACTAATTAGGGCCTCCCTTACAGCTAAAAGCACCACTTTCCTGTTCTGTAGGTATTTGGTCTGTGTTGGGAAGAGGTGACTATCTGAACCAAATCAAGGTTCTGAGAGAAAGAAAAAATTAGGAACAGAACTCAGACAGGCAGCTGATATTAGCACCTGCAAAATTCCTCATTTATGAAAGGGAAATAATAATAATGCCCACCTTGGAAATTGTTGGGAGGAATAAGTGAGTTGGTTTATAAGAAGCACATAGCACAGTCCTTACCTGAATATACGTGGTGGTTTCTGTTATGATGACTATATTGTTTCCTCCACTTCCTCCTGTCTCCCCAGCTAAAAATGCCTGCTCCATCATTCTGTCCCCCCACTTGCTTTATCCCTGGTATTTGAGACACTGAGTCTCAGCCCACCATCTTTCCATCAAATCATGTATTTGGCTCTTTACATTAGGTTTGCTGCTTGCATTTACTCAAGAAACAGGCACAGTAGTATCATTCTATCATTCTTTAAAGATGAAGCCTCAGGTTTTATCAAAATCAACAAACACACAATTCTAGAAAGAAAGAGGAATACACCATTCAGTAAGACTAAGCCATGGACTTTACAAAGTTCATTTAGTTATTAATGTCCAGCAGTGAGTGGGACTAGCATGTGATTGGTGTTCAGTTAACTTATTGAATTAAGTTGATATCTACTGAGTGTAATGTGTGCACAAATAATCAATGTAAAGCAAGTTGTGATAGGTACAATACTAAAGATATGAATAAAGTGTTTTAGAAGTTGCTAAGAGTTGATGTAGAAATATTAATTTAAAGCTGTCTATGATTTGGAAAGGTTTCTTGTAGGAGTTGGAATTTGAGCAAGAAGGTGAAGAATTTTAGCACACTTTAGGCCAATGCATGTACATGCTCAATTTCCAACCACCAGATGTACTCTTGTATCCCATATGTCCATTCTACACATGAAATAATTTTAGACAGTTAAACTTTATCAATTGCTTATCTTGGAAAGCTTTTCGATTTTAGTTGGATGAAAATTGATGTTCAGGGAAGTTTTTGCTAAATATCACATATTCTGCTTATTAAGTAATAAGTTCTGAAACAGAATACCAGATGAAAGGCATTTGAGAATCAGGATCCAAAATTGCTTTCTACTGCATGTATATGTAATTTCTTGATGAGGCAAAGCAATGGTTTACAGAGTTTCCTGTGGTCTTCAGAATATGCTTTTTCAGGTCACACAACCCTGCTATTTATTATTTTATACTTAGTTTGCCCTCAGAAATGAAAAAGGCCTAAAGATAACCAGATGAATACTTGGAAGTTACAGAAAACCTGGCTTCATTTTTAAGCCAGAAATAACCTGTAGCACAAGTTAGAGTCAAAATAACAGAGTTTATAAGGGAAAAATCAGTCAAGTCCTGCAGTTTTAACTAAGTGACCATTGCTATGAAAACAACATTGCCACCAACTGGTATAATTTTTTTGTCATTCATTATCACGCCTAGCAGAAGACATATTGTGTGAATGTAGACAGCATAGGAAGGGATCCAACTGGCAATTGTTGTGTCTTAACATATTATGCATGGCAGTAAAAACCCAAAATGGATTTCAGTTCTCCAGACACTCAATCTTTGTAGTATATTTTAACAACAAAAGATAGAGCTTCTCGTTCCAAGCATACCAAGTATGTTTTCATAATTTTTGTCTCAGTGTGTAGTTCTCAATTTTTTAAAGAAAGTAGGTGGTAGAAAAAAACTCTAGCATAGACTTAATTTCCATAGTGTTTTGACAACATTTGTCAGAAGTATAATTACTATCACATGAGCTATTTAAAATATTATTCTTATTCTATCATAGACATGAAAGAATTTTTAAGCATAAAATAAGAAATATGGTTAAATTCAGAAAATTTATTCAGGAGTTAATCATTTTATTGAGATATAAAATTTGGTATTTTTCCTTTGAAATCTAATCATAATACTGTGTGAGTGATAAAGCCAAGCTGACATAGACTATACACAATTATTACATTAACAACACAGATGTCTATTTTTTATTGTATGAAAGGTAAATATGGTGTGTCATTAGAAGGAAAAGATTTGGAAGTTGAGTATCTGAGATGCCCCCTTTTTAAAACCTCTGTGGAGAATATAACAATGTTTTTGACTTTTTAAAATAGTTACCGTGGTAATCACTCTGTAAAATATGTAAATAGACATTGAGATTTACTAGAAAAGAAGGCCTAGAAAGCTTCCATGAATATCATCCTGAGGCTTCTATCTCTGACCTATCTGCAGAAGTATATACACACTTTCCTCCTCTTCCCCTTTCACCTGTGATACACATGTGCACATACATTATGTGTGTGCACAGACACACCACCTCTGGATTTGAATTCACAGTAACCTAAAGATCACAGGTGAAGAAACTTGTTATTTATTAACAAAGAAGCCAGTTGGAGAGACCTTGAGTTATAGAAGCTATATTATTCCATCCAGATAGTCTTCAACAGAAAAACAAATTGAAAATTACATGAAATAAGAATAATATCTCTTAAGCAGTGAGGTTTTGTTTCCAGAGTCCAGACTGTCCTGTACAACTCCTTGAACAATCAGGGGCCAGATCTTCAGCTGGGTTATAACATCTCAGAATCTTGGGTGGGATGTGGGATATTAATGCCAACAGTTTACAGCTTGTAGAGCCAAAGGTGTTTATTCCATAAACAGTCACTGAGCACATACATATGCTACATAGTATTCTAGGTTCTTGGATATCAGTTAATAAAATAGAAACCACCTGCCCTACATACATATGCTGGAAACACCTTGTTCTAGACAACCCAATGATATGCCTCAGTTGCCTAGCCTGAGACTCCTGCCTCCCTGATTGTCCCCTACCTCTCCTCCTGAGGGTGTGCCTTTCAAATATAAGCCACTCAACCAAGAGTTCGCACGCTTAACCACCTTCCTTTTCGGGCTCTCATTCTCTGGGATACTACACATCCACCTTAATCACCCCAGGGCCAGGTGCCAGGCCACTAGAGACAACTCCTATGTCCCAGAGCTTGTTGAACTTATTAAAATTGCCAATCTGAAGTCTGCTTGCCCTGTTGTCAATTCCTTCCTGCAAAACCCACAATAAAGGCTCTTGCCCTTAGTTCCCCTCACTCCTTCTACCTTGTGACTGGCCCTAGTGCTTCCCTATAGGGGTTCCCCATGGTGGATGCTCTGAGAACTATGAGTAACAAAAGATATTTTCAATAGAAAATGGCAATCAATTTCTAATCTGTTGACCTTTCTGTCAAATTTTTTTTGCTGTATTTTAGTATAACAGGCAGGAAGCATATTAATATACTCTATGCTATATTTAATACACTATATTTTAAAACAATAGGCATGGAGTAGTGAGTGGGATAATCAGGCAGGACGCCTTGTGAAAGGGACATTTGCTCAAAGACTCTAGAGAGAAGTAATGATTCCTGTGGACAACTGGGGGAAGAACATCCAAGGAGAGGGACAAGCTCAAACACCCCTGGTGGTTTATGCCTGCTGAGTCTGAAGAAGAGTGAGGAGGACAGTATGACAGGCGGAGTAAGCAGAAGAGCAGAATGTTAAGTGGGCTTAAGAAGCTAAATGGGGCTAAATCAGGTGAAATCTTGTAGTTCACTGGAAAAACTTTGACCTTTACTTCCGAAGAGTGAAAGAATTACTAAACGCGAAATTTCAAGGAAATTCCAAATGAAAGAAAATTACCAGTCTGAAGAACTGGCCAACAGGAAAATCCAGTGGAGAATGGAAGTCTCCTGCAGCTTTGAGAGAAGCCATCTTCCCATCAGTGTTTGGATTGGAAGTTACTTTATTCAGTCAAATGCAATGGAGGCAGAATGTACAACTCCCCATAATAGCAAGAAGAAACGAGAGATGAGAATGAGGCAAGGCTTAAAGTCACACAAAATGGCAGCCTGGGGAAGGGAAAGTGAATAGCTGAGAGAGGATCCTGAAGCATTCTTCAGAGTGAAAATTAGCTTTTGGGAACTTGTGGGATTTTCCCCCCACAGGAGCATAAACATACTGAAAATACTCAAAGGGGTGGCTTAAAAATATGAGTCAATGGAGCTGGAACAAAGGTAAAAGCAGTGGTAATAGAGGAGACAAACATGGGAATTTTTTTTATACTAAAAGGACATGTTGAGTGATGAAGATCTGTTGTAGGACACTGGAAGTTTGTAGCAGAAGATTCAGAGAATGTTACTGCCTCATCAAAGGTGCATAAAAGCATCAAAGAAGGATAGTTGAAAGGAGGGTACTAGGCATGTTGAGTCTGATGTTTTGAAATTCAAGAAAAATAACAAGGATTCCTGAAGAAGGAAGTGGAGGAAGAGGGGAAAGTCAAGAGTGGCAAATGCCACACAAAAATCAAAAGATCAAAAACAGAAAATAAAATATTAAATGGACAATTAGAAAGCCAATAGTAACCTTGATCAAAGCATTGGCAGGAAAGGGTGATAACGGGCAAAATCCAGACCAAGACGAATAGAAGCATAGAGGTTTAGTAAAAATGTATACTCTGTAGACACACACACACACACACACACACACACACACACACATTTTACTCCCCTTCCTTTGCCAGCTTCCTAAGCATTCTCCTATGGAATTACCCCTACCTTCAGTACCAATAATAAAGGCCTCATTTTCAAATAGTGTTTCTTGACTCTGCCTAAGGCATTAGATAACAAACAATGTTTATCTCACTTAGCTATTTGGTAGATTTTTGCCTTTAATAAGAAAATCAAGAAAATAAAAAAACAAGCAATACAAAATAATTGGGTATATTTGTATTATTTAAATCTTGAATCTATTTCTAATGAAGCCCCCTTTATTTATCTTAGATATATTTCTTTGTTCTTCCTTTTTTCTAGATTGCTTACTGCCAAAGTTTTATTCTTTTATTAGTTACTTCAAAGAAAGAACTTTTGAGTTTATTTCTTAAATATTGTATATTATTCCTATTTTGTTACCTTCTCCCATTTATATTAATTTTTTTCTTTCTATTTTCTTTGGTTTTATTCTGTATGTCTTTTCCTAACTTCTTTAGCTGAACATTTAGCTCATTGATCTTCAGGGTTTCTTTTAATGCTATATATTTCTCTCTATGTAATTCTCAATATAGCCACAAGTTTGAATGTGTAGTATTTTCTTTATTTTTAGTTCTAAAGAATATCAAGGCCAGGCATGGTGACTCATGCCTGTAATCCTAGCACTTGGGGAGGCTGAGGCAGGTGAATCACCTGAGGTCAGGAGTTCAAGACCAGCCTGACCAACATAGTGAAACCCCATCTCTACCAAAAATACAAAAATCAGTCAGTGTAGTGGCACGTGTCTGTAATCCCAGCTACTCAGAGGCTGAGGCAGGTGAATCATTTGAAACCAGTAGGTGGAGGTTGCAGCAAGCTGAGATTGCACCACTGCACTCCAGCCTGGATGACAGAGCGAGACTCCGTCTCAATAAAATAAATAAAGAATAGCAAATATTTAAAATATTTTCCACTAATTATATAGAAGCTGTTCAAAAATTTTTCTAAATGAATGAGATAACTGATTTCTAAGTCAATTGCTTTGTAGTCAATGCAACCTGGTCTGAATATTTTCAAGTTTCTGAAATTTATTAAGATTTGCTTTGCAGTATATAGAACATGGTTCATTATTGTAAATACTCTGTATAAAGAACATGTATTTGGAGGAGGATCCAAGATGGCCGTTTAGGAACAGCTCAGGATTGCAGCTCCCAGTGAAAGCGCAGAGGGTGAGTGAACGCCACATTTTTATTGCCCACAGACTAGGAAATTCCCGGGCAGAGAAGCTCCACAGATCACCAGCGCGGCTGTTTCGGCCAGCGCGGCTGTGCCGGCCGGTGCCGCTGCTTTGTCGACGCCCCGGAGCAGCGGTTCTCCGTACAAAATACACCAGTCGGGGTGCCCTTTTGGCTGGCGATTGGAGCCACGGGAAGTCGCCCATTCGTC
>NW_016107442.1:3100233-3181079 GCF_001604975.1 Cebus imitator
GGAGGGGAGCACTACACACTGGGGTCAGTTGGGGGGAAATAGGGGAGTGACGGTGAGGGATGGTGAGCTGGGGAGAGATAGCAAGGGGAGAAATGCCAGATGTAGGTGATGGAGAGGAAGGCAGCAAATCACACTGCCACGTGTATTCCTATGCAACAATTTTGCATGTTCTTCACATGTACCCCAAAACCTAAAATGCAATAAAATAAATAAATGGGGGGAAAAAAAGACCATGTATTCTCTGATTCCTCTCTGATTCCTTAACTCAGGACTCTATGCATACCTTTAAATAAGACTCATTAACTGTGTTGATTGAGTTATCTATATTCATCAATTACTGAGATGTGTTAAAAATCACTCACTCTAATGAGAAATTGTACAATTTCTCCCTGTGATATTGTCATTTCCTACCTTATATATCTGAGAATCAGCATATCATCTGCCCACTCAATATTTGAATTGAGCACATAAAATATTTTTTGTTGATTCAACTTACAACTTTGTGCTTAGAGTCATTTCCAAGGATACAGGAGAAGAGTGAGGATATTCCATTAAGCAGAAAATCCTGACTACCCTGCCTCTAGGTGGTTGCTATTGGAGCACTTTTCTTTTTCATCATGGACCAGAGACAACGGCTCAGTCTGAGAGTTGAAATTTTTGTTCCACTCTCAGATTCAGAGCCTTCCTTCAGTGCTATGGCTAGAGTAGATCCTTTTAGTGGATGAAAGATTCTTTTTTACTCCTTTAGGGAAAATGATTGTGAGACTGTCTTTGCAACTGAGAGAAGTCAGAGATGACACAAACATGAGATGCTCCTGGATTGAAGATGCCCCAGCTTTACTCACCACATGATACTGAGACATTCAATCAACCTCTCCCAGTAAGCTTCACTTTAACCAGCTCTAAATGGGCAGAGGGGGAAAAGTGTTTGGGTTGACAGAGTATTTTAATTATTTAAGATAATCTGCAGAAATCCTATATCAGGATACCAGGAACAGCACAGGCACTGAATAGACCTCAGTCAGTATTTGTTTCTCTCTCATTTGTTTTAGCTTACAGGCTGAATTTGGTAGTGGCAGGAGAGAGACAAATTCCTAGATCTGTCCATGAGCTGTAAGAAACTAGAAACAAGCATCATCTTTCAGTGGAGTCTTGCTGCATCCTGGGCCGCAGTTTCTCAGAACTGGCTCAAGGCCACTCTTAAGTAAAACCGTCTTACTCCCATCTTGGGGAAAGCATGCACTTTTGCCATCCATTTCCTCCATGATACACAGAGCCAGAATTTGTTCAGACAAAAATGGTGCTATTTGCCATGAATCTTCCTAGAATGTAACTCAACCACAGAGTTCCATGCTTGTCTTCCATATGTGAAACTTAACATATATACATGAAGGAAAGTTGGGACAACTGTTGTCTGCTTGGGCACTATAACAAAATACTTCACACTGAAGAGCTTAAACAACAGATATTTATTTTCTCACTGTTCTGGAGACTAGAAGTCTAAGATCAGGGTGCCAGTATAGGTGGGGTCTGGAAGGGGCACTCTTTCTCTCTTGCAAATGGGAATCTTCTCTCTGCGTCCTCACTGAGCAGAGAGAGAGAGTATCAAATCTTTGCTTTCTCTTCTAATAAGGGCACTAATCCTGCCCTGAGGGTCCCACCCTTATAAACGCACCTAAACCTAATCGTCTCCCAAAGCCCCCATCTGCAAATACCATTGCGTTGGGGGTTAAGCCTTCAATATGTGAATATTGTAGAGACATAATTCAGTCCATAACAGAGACCAAGTAATTACTACATTTGGTCTTTGATTCACAAAATTCTAAAGCCATGCATTTACAGTGCATGTTACAGGCCTGCCAAAAACTCTCTCAATTTAAGCTATTTTTAAAAAATCATTTGAGTGTCCAATACAGAGCAGCTGAAAAAGCAGGTTCCTTTAAAAATTGATTCACTGAAAATGAGAGATGCCGTGGCATGTGTACAGCTATCCAATTCAGAAAATGTTTGCCTGATAGAAACACTTCTGCTTACCAGAGAACAATGGAGAAGGACATTTGCAGTTCCAACTTCTTTAACTGCATCAAACACTTGTAAAATGTGACAAATTATACAGGCAATTTTACTTAAGATATACAGTGTTATTTACTGATCTTTCACTCACCTTGCTGAAACTTACACACCAACTCTTGAGAAAGTATATGTTGCCGAACCCTAGGCAACTAGGGTTTGGGGAATAGCATAGAGAAAAAACAGAAGGGCTTGCTGCAGATACTGTCTTCGTCTCTGAATTCCTGTGGGGATATGTCCATCACCTTTTCTCAGGCATGTATCACTTTAGCTCTAATATTGAAGGTATTTACATGTGGCTGACAATTTCATGTCCCAGTGGATAGAGGAAATGACTGTGGAAAATCACTTACATTTGACCAAGGAGAAAGAATTGGTTGGTGAAGTGGATGTGACAGGAACCTGGGAAGAAAATGTTCTTATATACACTGTTCTCATTTCTATGACAATCAAGACAATCAGTTTCAAACTCTTTATCGACACCCCCATAAGCTCTTAGGTATTTGTCAGTCTATATTTCCTTGTTTGAGTTCCAGGTAATTTGGTCTCACACTGGGTTCATTTCCATTTTCGGTGTGTTGGGCTGACTTCTTTAAGACTAGAAAATCTAATGCAGTGACTCAGAATAGAGAATCAATACATTTGTTTTGTTAAATAGATAATAAAAACTTGGAACTAAGAAGAGGCCTCTGAATACAAAAATTTAAACCCTTCCTGTTTTCTCCTCTCAGGAAAGTGAAGTTAGAGTTTCTGCCTAACTTTATCAACTCCTTCTACTTTAGACTAATACCTAAAGCTAAACCATCGACAAACACTGATTGATGTTTCTGTGGGCTAGGGAGGAGAGCTCACATTTCTAGCACCTAAATGCTAGGCAATGTATTTGACATTTTTTGTATGCCATTTAATCTTCAAAATAACTCTACAAAATGGGAATTCATATATGTCACACTACTGAAGAGAAAGCTAAGATTGATGGAGATTGGCCAGGCATGGTGGCTCAAGCCTGTAATCCCAGCACTTTGGGAGGTTGAGGAGGATGGATCACTTGAGAAGTTCAAGACTGTCTAACTTAGTGAAACCCCCTCTCTACGAATAACACAAAAAAGAATTAGCCTGGCGTGGTGGCAGGCCCCTGTAATCCTAGCTACTCTTGAGGCTGAGGCACAAGAATCACCTGAACCCAGGAGGCGGAGATTGCAGTGAGCCGAGATCACGCCACTACACTCCAGCCTGGGCAACAGAGCCAGACTCCCTCTCAAAAAATAAGAAACAAATAAATAAAGATTGGTGGAGATTGAGCAGAGGTAGGATTCCAGTATTAAAAACCTCTAAGCTAAGTGCCTTGAAAGGATATGAAAGGAATACTCATTCTGAACCTCATTGAAACTGTACAGCCTAATTATGGAGAATCACAGGCTTATGCAAACGTAGAACTCAAGGATCTTAGGGAGCATCTAATTTAATAAGTTTATCATAGACATGAAACCAAAGCATAGATTCCTACAGAAGCATGACAGAGGCCGAACAGCTAGTCATAGGCAGTCAGTCTAGAAATGGGGCCTTCTGACTCACAGGTTGGCAGGGTGATATGCCTTATTGAGTCTTCCCACTGCATCTTCCATGTATTTGAGAAACTAGAATGCTGACACACAGTACCCCTCTGTTTATACTGTAGTTGGGAAGAAAAAATATAGCAAGTAATTATAATAAAATGTTAGGCTAGAGAAAGGGAATAAAGAGAGCTAGCAATGAGAACATTTTTTAGTATTCTTGCCTGCTAGTGAGCTTAAGTCAACTCTACCTGTTCAGGCCAACTAGACGGATAAAATTTAGGGAATATTTAAATAACCAATGTAATAGAACAGGGATGCCTGTGGACTTCATGTATGGCTAGAATGGGGAACGTAAACACTGCCATGACTCTCTAAGTATTTTTTCTTTCTACATCTTTGTGTATTGTAGGTTTGCTGTCTCTCACTTCAGAGCCATAGGCAGGAAATGTGGAGGCACACAGGTCCGGACAGTGGTCTTGCCCCTCCAACTCAGTGCTGGTTATCCCTGCTTCAAGTTCTTTCTCCAGCGACACTGAAATAACCCTGGTTTTCAAGGTAACATACTTTCCTGCTGACCTGAACAGCTTTTTGCTTGGTATTCCCTCTACCTCAAATATTCTTCTACTTTTTGGTCTTTAATAAATTCTCTTTATCCTCAGATAACAGCTTAGAAGTCACTTCTTTCCCAGACCCCACAAATCCAGGTTAAGTTCCCCTTTTCCATCACTAGAATGGTGTCTACCTAATCTTTCTAGCACTTTATCACACTCTGGAGACCTTTTCAAAAATAAATAAATAAATAAACCTCTTCTACTAGATTGTTAACTCCTTCGGGGTAGGGATGATGTCTCCCTCATTCAGAGCTATAATCTAAACTTGTAACATGGTACCTGACATACAGTATCCATAAATGTTTGTTGAATTAATGAATAAAATGAATACGTAGTAAATGAGGCAAAGCTTCTGTTAATGCCTGAATGGCCTGTGTTCTCTCGGTGTTTTCATGTTTAATTGCATCATCTTGGAATGCACTCCCCTTTGATGTTTCAGGCCAACCATTCCCAAAGCAGCAGTCGTTGCCTCTAAAAAGGCTTCTCCATATCACTCCCCACCTCCCAAAGCTATTTCTGTTGCCATGCTTCATTCTTCAGACTTCTATCATTGATAAATTTTCTGTTCTTCTCCACCAGTTTGTAAGCCCTTCCAGAATAATGTCCTGTTTGTCTTTGCAAACCAGCACCTAGCATTTAGTAGACAAAATAAATTCTTATCTAACGCATTGTATGTATAGTTGGATGATTATAACAAGCCATTTGAATATCTGTCTGTAATGGTTACATTGACTCTGTTAGAAAATTGCCTTTTAACACAGTTTTTTAAATCTCTTCTTAGACACTGACCACATTCTCAGTATATGCTGCTATTCTTGTCTCAAAATCAAGGCACTGAATTCTGCCACTTGGGACCTGTTGAGGAACCTGTGAAAATCAATGTCCTACAAGAAATGGTCTTAAACTAAAGGTCAACACACTCAAACTGAAACTCAAAATTTTCTTTAAAATCACTGAAACAAGTCCTTTCATTTGGCATATGCTTCTCAAGACAAATTTTTTCTTCCAAAATTGAAGAGACCACATCTGTGTTTTAATACTGATTTGTGAATATTCCCTGGAATAATTTTTATCTTTTAAATTTTGTTTGTTTTGTTTATTTTAAACAGAGTTTTGTTTCTGTGGCCCAGGCTGCAGTGCAATGAATCTGTCTTGTTTCACTGCAACCTCTGTCTTCTGGGTTCAAGTGATTTTCCTGCCTCAGCAAGCAGCTGGTATTACAAGCGTACAGCAGCACACCCAGATAATTTTTGTTTTTAGAGACAGGGTTTCGCCACATTGGTCATGCTGGTCTCAAACTTCTGACCTCAGGTAATCTGCCAGCCTTTGCTTTCCAAACTGCTGGGATTACAGGTGTAAGCCACTGCACTCAGCCGCTTTTAATGTTATGGTTTATGAGTTTGTTAAAATGCAAAGATTTTATGATCTTTCTAACTGTAGAATACCATACCTTGTTTATTAAACTCCAGAATAATCTTAGAGGTCCTGATTCTTTGATTTAGCTTCTATAAAGTAGGAATAAATAAACCAATCAATAAATAAATTTAAGTTATCTTTAATTTGGTAATTGTGACCATTCATCTATGGGATTTGGCCCATGTGAAGCAGATCACAGAATGTGGTGTCTTCTACTGTTTTCCATAAGAAATCCAGTCATGTTCATAACCCTGCACTACTTATTAGATTTGTTCTGTGAAGATGACATGGTGGTTCTAAGACACTGTAAAGATTAGCTTTTGGATAATAGAAAGAAATTATCGCAACTGCCAGTTATGCTCTCCACTTTGGAAAGTCACTGCTCACAACAATAGAAAAAAGAACAAGAGGTTTTAGCACCAACATTTTAATGCTCTGGCTCAGAGGCAACACATTACTTTTGCCCAGTATCATAAGCTAGAAATAGTCATACAACAGCACCTAACCCCAAAGTAATACATAAATCCTCAAACATACAATAGAGGAGAACCAGATATCAGAAAAGAATAATGATGTCTGCAACTCTAATCTTCATCAAGTGAACAAATAAATTGAAAAAAAAATGTCCTTTAAAGACATCATTGATTGGAGAAACTACTCCAAATGCAAGCACAAAATGTAAACATGAATAAGAAAAAAGTCAAAGCTGATTTTCTTCCTCCTATTCCTACTATGAATTCTTTATTAGTAAAATAAATAATAAGCTCATCAAATCAAATGTAAAGTCAGATATTCAATTGCTTACATTATCAAGAATACTTTGATATCTGTGGTCATTAAAAATGATCCTTGCCCTGCATGTATATTGGCCAATGATAGTAGTACATGCACATGATTTACAAATTAATATCTACACCTAGGTAGATAACTAAATTATAAGCCTACATAGAGTTTTCTCTTTCTCTCTTTTCCACTCTCCTCCCCTTCGTCTTCCTCAGTGTACATATCTGTGTATATATAAAAAATGCAAATAATGTAAAATAAATATGTGTGTGGATAAGGGCTATAGAGATCTGAGACCTGTTAAGAACACTATTTCTGAGAAACTGTTTTACATGGAAACCTCAGAAATGTGCTGAGTTGCTGTGGACCAGTCATTTACTTCCAATGATAAGAGAGCAATGTGTTCAGAACATGCGGGACATTTAGAGAAGGGTGGGTAGATGTGGAGGGGAATAGGAGGTCAGAGGAATGACAAAAGCAAATGTCTCATACCTTGTTGAATTTACCTTTTGATTTGGTATTTTTATTAGCCATTGAATGTCTCTGTCGGAAAATCTGAAGGATTTGGCAAGTGTGTACCTCCCTCTGGGAGCATGCAAATCAGTATCTTTTGCCATTTAAGAAACACTTTAGCTTTGGATTTTGTCTATTGACATCTTTTCATCAGTTATATTATTCTTCAGTCATGAAAATGACACAGTTGAAATGCCAAGCCGATACAAGCATTGGATATTTCTGGGGTTTTTTGGGAAACTTTTTTTTTTCTGGAAAAGGATCTAGCCAGATTGTCTAGATAATTCCACATGAGAATATTGAAAGAAAAAAAAAAAGTGAGTATGTCAGGAAGTAAGTGAAAGCCTACCAATCAAGAGAAAGAAGAAAATAACATTGGGTGATTTAAAAGGAGAATAATTTAATGTCTATCATAATACCTCTAGCAATGAACATCTAAATTCACTGAGCTATCCTCATCAAGCAGGCTTGAATTTTTATAATTTAGGAAGGGAGAGACGGAGGGAGGGAGAGGAGGAAGGAAGGAAAGAAATTAAAGGAATACTAGGAGATATATTTTGACAGAGATTTAATCTAAGTATGATTCCCCCAAAATTGTTTTCAATATTGATAGTTTGAGGTTCATATACATGGTAATAAGAAAATAATATTTAATGAAGTATTATCTAACTTGTTTCTACTCATTTTTATAGTCTTCAGAATAAAATTTCAAAAATTCATTCATGCAACTGAAAACATGCTTAACACTTTAATAAATTCTTTTAAATATATTATTTTCCACCTTCTTGATTTCTTTTAACTAGATCCATGAGGGCAAAACACTACTTGGTTGACCAATCACTTAGGTTATTAATGACTTGGTGTCACTGTGAGTTCCTAAAGCTGAAACTAAAATTATGAAAAAACTGTTTTCTTCATGGACTCAGAAGTTTGCCAAATAAGGCAGGTAACTACATTGTCGTTACTCCAAGGCTAATGAACATGGATGTTATTAATAATAAATACCAAACATTCTTTTGGAAACATATTCAATATTTAGTATTAGTTGCAGATTCTTCCACACAAATCTATATAAGAAGCTGCTTAATAATTAAGGGAAAAATTACAGAATCAAAGTTGCTAGGACACAAAATAGGCAGAAATAAAGTTTGTTTTCCCTGTAGTGTTTATTTCATTGATTATTACTTCAAATTTTGGAAGTTTAAGTCTTATGAAGCGTGTGATATTTTATGAAATTCCCAAAAATAGTATAATACTTTTTCTTTTTTAATTTCATCAGACTGCAATTTAAAAAAAAAAAAACCCAAGGGAAATACATTAATTCAGCAAATAGAAACATTGTTCTGTGCATTTAGTATCTTTGGGGATGCTGGGAATATGTGTTTCTAAGAGTAGAAAGAAACATTTGATGAGATAATTTATTTTATTTCTTACGGGAAAACCAATCTTTCACAGAGAAACAGATTTTATTTGTTTGCTTGCTTTGCTTTTTTAAACAAACCAGTATAGTGCATTTTTATATTTGTATTTGTATTTTGATTGCCTTTTTAAACTTGGGATTTGTGTGTGTGTGCATAAGAAGCTGCTACAAATAATACCTATGAGATGGAAACAAAGTAAAATAACTTGAATTTATTTTATTGATTATAGGAATGATTTCTATTCACATTGCGAGAAAATATTATCTATCTAGCATTTCCAAGTTATTGCCTGAAAAAGGCATCAATCTGTGAAGGTCAGAAGCTCTTGCTGGTAGAAGGGACCCTAGAGATTAGCAAAAACTACCTTTGCCCCTAATGTTTCTCCATGCATCATGTATGCACCATTTGGTTCAGAATCAAGTGAGATGTGTTCTAAAAGGGCCCTCTCCATATCAGACCTACAGATCACAGTTTACACAAATAGCATGCTCCCTAACATTTGAAAAAAAAAAAAAACTAATTATTTTTCTCATGTCAGCTCTTCAAATATTGAAAATGACTATTGTGTTGCTACTAAACATTTTCTTTCTAAATACCCTGCATCCAAGTATAGCCAAATATCTCCTGGAAAATGTGCAGTTGACCAATATGTCTCAAACAAGATATAAAAAGCAAGAAAGAGATTAGTTTTGGGACAGTTATTAGGGAGAATTTATGACTCCTTGTTTCTCGGAAACTGAAAATAAAAGGCATTACCTTGGACCAGGGTTCCCTGGGACACTGGCCATAGACCAGTACTGGTCCCTGGTCTGTTAGGAACCGGGCTGCACAGCAGGAAGTGAGTGGTGAACAAGCCAGCATTACCACCCGAGCTCTTCCTCCTGTCAGATCAGCAGTGTCATTCGATTTTCATAGGAGCACAAACCCTATTATGAACAGCTGTTGTGAGGGATCTAGGTTGGATGCTTCTTATGAGAATCTAACTCATGCCTGATGATCTGAGGCAGAACAGTTTCAATCTGGAACCATCCCTTTCCCCAACCCTCGTCTGTGTGAAAATTGTCTTCCATGAAATTGTTCCCTGGTGCCAAAAACTTTGGGGACTGCTGCATTAGATTATACATGCAAAACGTTTAGCGGCATGTTTGGTACACAGAGAGCACTCAATAAATCTTGGGTAGCAGCAGGGCAGGAGTAGAAACAGCAGCACAGGTGGTGAAAGTGGTGGTGGAGGTGATCATAGCAATGATAGTGTTCCACAGACTTCCCTTCCTCCCTCCCTCCCTTCCTTCCTTCCTTCCTTCCTTCCTTCCTTCCTTCCTTCCTCACTTACCTTCCTTCCTTCCTTCCTTCCTTCCTTCCTCCCTTCCTTCCTTTCATCTTTCCTCCCTCCCTCCATTCATCCCTCCCTCCCTCATTTCCTCCCTCCCTACCTTCTTTCTAAAATCCTTACATATTTTTGTGACTTATTCTTAAGACTGTTTTAAGTCCTATATACACCTAACAAATTGAACAACAGCAAGAAAACCACATAAACTAATTTTAACAAGGAAGCAAAACTCTTTTGCACACCCCACTAAACACTACCAAGTTTGGTTACACAGTGGCATTCATTCTTAGTATTGCCTTTGGCTCTTCTGATAATTTTCCTCCTGACATTAAGTGGCTTGCTAATAACTCTATTTCCTGATCTATCATTTGTAGACCACAAATAATGACTCCACAATATGATGACTAAACTCTTTTAAACTTCTGCTTTCTCCCTTTTCTTCCTTCTCCAGGTTAACATTCATATACTTTTCCGGTTCTTCAAATGGTCCCCTTTGTAATGCTAAGTAATAGACCTATGCCTCTGCTTCTGTTCCACTCACTTTTGATCTCTTGGTTTTCCACAATATGAAATGAAGATTTTTAGCAGCACTTTTTAAATTTAAAACAAAGGACTCATCAGCTCCTCTGCTTCCATTCTCTCTTTATTTTTTCAGTTGCACATTAACTTATACAGCTACACTTTGTTCTGTCACTGCATTCATGAATTCTAAGTGTTGTTTGTAAACTAACTGTAAAAGATCCAGGCGCGGTGGCTCATGCCTGTAATCCCAGCACGTTGGGAGGCCGAGGTGGGTGGATCACCTGAGGTCAGGAGTTCGAGACCAGCCTAACCAACACAGTGAAACCCCCATCTCTACTAAAAATACAAAAATTAGCCTGGAGTGGTGGCAGGTGCCTGTAATCTCACCCATTAGGGAGCCTAAGGCAGGAGAATTGCTTGAACACAAGACCGAGGTTGCAGTGAGCCAAGATAGTGCCATTGCACTCCAGCCTGGGCAACAAAAGCAAAACTCCATCTCGAAAACAAAAAATTAGAAGTAACTGTACTGCCAGGCGCGGTGGCTCACGCCTGTAATCCCAGCACTTTGGGAGGCCGAGGCGGGTGGATCACGAGGTCAAGAGATTGAGACCATCCTGTTCAACATGGTGAAACCCCATCTCTACTAAAAATACAAAACATTAGCTGGGCATGGTGGCACGGGCCTGTAATCCCAGCTACTCAGGAGGTTGAGGCAGGAGAATTGCCTGAACCCAGGAGGCAGAGGTTGCGGTGAGCTGAGATTGCACCATTGCACTCCAGCCTGGGTAACAAGAGTGAAACTCTGTCTCAAAAAATAAATAACTAAATAAGAAGTAACTGTAAAAGCTGCAAAGCGATAAGCAGCGTTTGATAATTTGGCTTGTTAAGGTCATGTTTGCTTTTCTATAGGTTCTATATTGGTTTCCTTACTAAGGGAGACTCTTCTGTATTATTTAATGTGCCACCACATGCGTATACGACTTGGACAAATATTTGAGACAAATTATGAAAAATCAATGTGTAGAGAAGGGAAGGAGAGAAGCAGGAAGGAGGAGAAGCAAGAATGAAGTCTGTGGATACGAAAATCATAGCGTCACCTTCCCTTTGCTGCTGTTACTGCTTCCCTCTCTGTGACTACCACTACCGCTGGCATCGCGGTCAGCGCATCCTGCCGTCCTGTACTCGGTCCACCGCTGAAAATCAGCACTTGCATGATTTTACTTTCTCTTTTAAATTTATTTTTTTTAATTCTAGCTATCTTTCTTTCATTCTAGTATTATTTGCCTTGATGCTATTAATTAAATGTTATTTGACTCACTTTTTTTGTTTTAATCAATCTTTTAATCTCACCATCTATGCTGAGTCTGCTGATTTTTCTTGTTGGCAGCGGCAGAGGCAGCAGCGGAGGTGGTGGTTTTTTGTTTGTTTGTTTTCACTAGAAAACTCCCTCTCTATTGTTATTCTTCAATGCACACTGTTTGCTCTCCAGGCCCACTGTAGAGAATCCACCAGTTTGCATGTGTAGGTCCATTGCAACTTGCATGCCTTTATCTTTCTCTGTTTATTTGTTGTGTGTAATACAGATGCCTGTTGATCTATGCTGGCTTTATGTCTCACTAAACCCATCTTAAGTTGAAAATGCATTTAATATACATAACCTACTGAATAGTATAGTTTTGCCCAGCGTATTGTAAACATGCTCAGAACACATACATTGGCCTTCAGTTGGGCAAAATCATGTAACGCAAAACCTATTTTCTAATAAAGTGCTAAATATCTCAACACTACGTTAAGCTGTGTTAAACAATGTTTACACTGTGTTAAATAGCAGTTTTAAACAGATTTTTAAATGAAGGGAAACATTTTTATGTCAATAAATCTTTTCTAATATGTACAAATGAGTTCCTTGAACACTAAAAAAAATACACACACATACACCCTTAAATTCTTTTTGAGGCTCAAAGTGAGCTACAAATTAAAGTATACAAGCGATATTTCCCTTATAGCTACCTGACTACCATGTTGTGAGTGATATTTCCCTTGTAGCTACCCTTAGGCATCTTATACCGGAAGGAACATTCAGTTGCTATAGCAGCAACTACTTTAAAATATTTTTATGCTATAGCAACTGAATGTTCCTTCCTGTGAGTGGTCGAATAAGTGAATCAAGGAGAAAGGCCAGAAACTGGCCTTTACCTATTTTCCCATAATATTGGATGAAAACCACCATTACAGTGTGAAATATTTTACTCCAAGATATTCCAGCTAAGAGAACAGTATCTACAAAGCCCAGAGGTCATCAAGAGCTTGGAGAAGATGTCATTAATGGCAAAGGGTAGAAGCTGATAAACTGATTTTACCAACTTTAGACATCCATCGAATGAGGAACCTATCAAATTCAGATATGTGCCTTTTATTTGTATGTGCATGTATCATTGAATGGGATTTATAACTCATAATGCAAAACGTTATAAAGGTGACCAAATGATGTTTTGGCAATGCCTAAAGCCAAGACAAAAACTATACACAGAAAGAGTTTGCATTATGTAACATATAAAAGGAATTATGAAGGACACCCAAGGGTGGCCAGTTTCCAGTTCCTTCACACATGGAAACGAGATAACCCTTAACGGAGTGAGGGTGGTGAAGGGAAGAGTTGTTCCATTTTCCATAAAGAACAAGTGTCCTTATGAGAATCTCACGTCGACTTTGACTTGGTCAGGTGATGTATTCCTGCATAAATGTTTAAAGTCTTAATTCATGTTACAGCATTTACTCAAAATATTTCCTAATTAATTTCTACCAAAGTTGTAGCTCCCCACCAAATTTTGATGGTATCGGTTTATTCATTTAGTGAGTATTTATGGTACCTACTCATCTATACAATTAATATTTATTGAACATCTATCATGCATTAAATACTGTACTAGGAAATTAGAGCGAGTAACAGAGACACATCCTATAATTTATGAATGAGACATAAAAATTGAAAACTACAATAGCTGGGTAATTATGAAAAATTACAGAAGCATAGTGAAGGTGTCCTTGACCCAGGCTGGAGAAGAAGGAAGACAGAGATGCCAGAAGAGGTAGCACTTAAGCTGAAATGAACAAAATTCTTTCAGGATATGAGAAAGAATGATCCAGCGGAGGCAGCAGTATAGAAAAACTCCAAGGGCCAGAGAGAGCATAGTATTACAAAGCTGCAAGCGTCCAGGAAAGGCTAAACCGGTCAGTGGAGGGAGCAGCTGGAATCAAAACCGATGAGTTAGACAGGTGCATAGCTTAGTGGGACTTGTAAACCATCAGACCAAATTTAGAACTTCATCATGGACAACATTAACATTTGATAAGTCATTTTAAGAAGATAAGTAACAAGATTAGATGTGCTTTAGAAAGATCGCAATTGCAGCGTTCCACTGGAATCAGGGGAAGTGGATTGAACACACATGGGCCATTTACAAGGCTCTTGCAGGACTCTAGTCCCTTGCTGCTGACAGTGTGATCCTCAAATCAGCCATGGTGGCATCACCTGGGTGCTTTGTAGAGATGCAGAATCTCAGACTGCAGAGTTACTGAATCAGAATCCACATTTCCACATATTCCCCACAGGATGTGTACATACATTGAAGTTTGATACGTGCTATGCTACCCAAGTGGTTTCAAACATAGCAAGACATCCGTACACATCATTTAAAAAGCTTTAGCATAACACCAGTGTCTAGATTTCCTCCTTCACCAAATTCTAGCCAGACTGCTCTAACCTTTTTCTTGACTAAGCCTTGACTGTGGCCTATAAAGACTTAAAAAAAAAAAAAAAAAAAAAAAAAAAAAAAAAAACACTAACACAATTTCCAGCAGCTCAAAGCTACTAGGATGAACTTACTGCCCTTTAAAGTGCCTGCCTGAGGAAAAAAAAACAAGACCGAAAAAAAAACTTACTGTTTGTTCCAGCCAATGCCTGAAGACAGGGCCCCTGCCTCCCAGTTTCTGTGAGAGTGTAGGAGTCTAACTTTGATCACTGCCAATTAACAAACCCAGAGGGTTTTAGATGGACCAACCCTCCCTTTCCACTTTCAGTAATTTTCACTCCCCTGACTCAGCTGACTTCCCCATGCTCCCCTCCCTATTTCCTCATTTTCCTTTAAAATTCCAAGCCACCTCTTTAAAAATTGAAGTTGGGTTCAGTTCATACTGGACTCTTCGTCCTATTGCAACAGGTATTATTGATTGAAATCTATTCATGCCACTTGAACTAGCGTCCACAGCTTTGTCTTTCACAGTCTCACTCGAAGTTCCGATGTATTTGTAAACCAGTGGCTCTCAAATGTTGCCATGTATTATAATCACTTGAGAGCATTTTAAAGCGGCTGATGCCAAAGATGCACCACAGACTAATTAAAAGTGGACCAAAAAGATATTTCTACACCAGAAAGAAACACAGAAGAGAGAACACTGACAAAACTTGGTGATTGATTGAATGTGGAGAATGACAGAGAAGTCAAGGATGGCACCCAAGTTTTCAGCTTGAGAATCTGGGAGAAGCATGACATCCATTAGCAACCTTCCCTAAGCAGACCGAGTCTCCATCATGCACCTGGTACAGCTGCAGTCTCTCATGAAATCTGTTTTCTGCAACTTGTGGCAATGGGAGAGGGCCTTTGAATGTATGTTGATAGGAGATTACTTGCAAGGAATTGAAATTCTGAATTAAAAAACGGATTTCCCCTACATACAGAAACATCCATTTTTTATTTCCTGTGCAAAACATTTAACTGCCTCCTGCAGAATTAGCTAAGCTATAAGAAACTAATCAAACTGATTCTAATCTTTTGTTTCCTTGTATGATTCCACCATCCAACTATGAGTTCCTTAACTATGCAACATCTTTGTTTCCCCAAAGCACCTGTTAAGCATAGTGGGTACTTTTAAATGCTATTTGAATAAAGACATGGATGTTCAATGAATAGAATATAGTTACTACGTATCCTCTTTGATGTGGCTGTTTCAGAAATACCTTTCCCCGCCCCCCTGAAACTGCTTGAGCCTTGCTTTCTGTCCATAGTTGCCCACAGAAAGCTTGCAGGCAGCCACTGCCCATTAATGCTAAACACATTTATTGGTCCATGGGGATATTATTTCTTACTAAGAATTAACACGCTTTGGCATGACAATGTCAATCGGTTTAAATCAAACTGAAATGTCAAAACACTTAGGACGGCTTATCCATCTCTAATACTCAAATCAAGGGTGAAATACCCAAAGTTCTCCTCAAGAGGAAACAATCCTAGTGTACAGTGAGCTGCACAGTCTTTAAAGGAACAAACCCCATCTGAAAACACACAGCATCTTCTACTTAGGTTTTTCACATACACTCTTCTCTAAGAGTGTTCTCTGTTTACACACTTACCAAAGAGCAGGAATCTCATCAGCTGTGTTTACCATGTCGTTCTCACAAAACTATAACAGTGCCTGGTCTACGGTGAGCACTCAGTAAATTTTGGCTAAATGAAAAGATACACAGTTATTTTCCAGAGCAAAAGCAATCTGCTTACCACCATGGATGCCATCAGTAGTCATGTATTTGTAGGGACGTTTGTTTTACAAATTCAGGGAAAGTACTTAAAGGAGAAGTTCTGAAATTTGGATTACAAAGCAAGAGAGAAAATTTTGAATATTACCTGGGCGAATGCAGTCACTGGAACCAAAACCATAAACCTGAATCCAAACTTAACACCAATGCATTCACGTTAGCCCTTGCAGAGTGCCACTTTGTTGGTGTTGTTTAACAATTTTTATTGATGTATAATAGAGGCACATAGCTTGGGGGCACATGTGAAAATTTAATATATTCATGCAATTTTTAAAAGATCAAATAAGTGTACTCGGGATATCCATCACCTTAAAAAATTGTCTTTATGCTAAAAACATTTGAATGATTCTCTTCTAGCTATCATGAAATGTACAATAGACTACTATAAACTATAGTCATTCTATTGATCTATAAAATACTAGGTCTTATTTCGTCTATCAAACCTTATATTTGTACCCATTTAGCATAGGGTGTCACTTTTTACTTATGATCAAATGACTGATGAAGAGCCTTTCAGAAACTGGCTGTTTGTAAAGTAAAAAAGCCTCTCTGATATGGTTTTAGTTGTAGAAATAAATGTTATATAGTTAGTAAAATAATAACTAACATTTATTGAATGTTTCCTGTATGGCAGACAATGTTTTAAGTTATGTTTATTGATTCATTTATCATTCAC
Organism: Cebus imitator; assembly: GCF_001604975.1. Lineage (NCBI taxonomy): Eukaryota > Metazoa > Chordata > Mammalia > Primates > Cebidae > Cebus > Cebus imitator. The sequence continues at coordinate 3,116,725 of NW_016107442.1, forward strand.
AAGAGACCTATGAGGTTAGTACTCTCATTATTCCCATTTTACATAGGAGGAAATTGAGGCTGAGAAAAGGTAAGCAACTTGCCTAAACTCATAAGCTAAAAACTGGTAGATGGGCAGTGAAAAAACTCAGTATGATACTTTAATGGTAGATACATGTCACTATATATCCATCCAAACTTGTAAAATGCACACTAAAGGTAAATTCTCATGTAAACTATAGACCCTGGGTGATAATGATGTGTCAGTGTAGGTTCCTCAGTTGTAACAAGTGCACCACTCTGATGGGGATGTGTGGGGACAGGAGGTATATGGGAAATCTCTGCATCTTCTTCTCAATTTTGCTGTGATTGTAAACTGCTCCTAAAAAAATGATGTCTAAAATGAGAAAGAGAGAGAAATACTTAAAAAAAGAAACAGTGGGAGTGATGAGAATCATACTCAGGGAAAATAAGGAAATGGTTTCAATACAAAGTAAACACTTAAAACTAGTCTAACAAATGCTTGACTATGTTTAAGAATAGCAGAGACAAGTCTAATGGGTCTGTAACCAGAATGATTTCTCTGCAAAATTATCAGATCAGATTGCAAAACTGATCATTCATTAAAAACAAAACCAATCGATGGAATGTTTTTCTTGTGTCTGGTATTGCTTTAGGGGACAGAAATTCAGTGGAAATGAATGGGAGCATGCCACTGCTATCATGGCTTTTACGTTCTAGTGGCGGGGGAATAGATAACATCGTGTAAATATATAAACAAAGTTATTTTTAGATTTTGGCAAATGTGAAGAAGAAAAGAAACCAGGGCAACATAATAGAAATTTCTTATAAGTTACTCTTGGCCAGGCACAGTGGCTCATGCCTGTAATCCCAGCACTTTGGGAGGCTAAGGCAGGTGGATCATGAGATCAGGAGATCAAGACCATCCTGGCCAACATGGAAACCCCGTCTCTACTAAAAATACAAAAATTAGCTGAGCGTGGCAGCACACACCTGTATTCCCAGCTACTCGAGAGGCTGAGGCAGGAGAATTGCTTGAACCTGGGGAGTGGAGGTTGCAGTGAGCCGAGATCAGGCTATGCACTGCAGCCTGGATGACACAGTGAGACCCTGTCTCAAAAAAAAAAAAAAGTTACTCTAAGTTGGGCGGTTCGGTGATTTCTTATAGGGTGACATTGGGCTAAGACATACATGACAGGACAATATATCCACATGCAGATCCAAAAGAGAATTCCAGCATAAGAAAAATAAATAAAACAACAGATGCAAAATTCTTGAGCCAGGGGAGAGCTTGGAACTCAAGGAGCAGAAAGAATGACAGCATGACTAACCCAAAGGGAGGAAAAAGGATGAAAAAAGGGAAAGAAAATCAAGCAATTTTATGGGGAGTTTGATGTAACTGCAGCAAATATATAAAGTAATTGGTGGATCATTAACATCTTGTGTGCTCCCACCTACTAAAGTGGGGTGTCTCTTTCTTTATTCTGTTCCTTCTCCATGCCCTTCAGTAAATCATTGTGGTTTTCTTTAAATAGACCCTACACAATTCTTCTTATGTTTGGTCTAGTACATTAAAAAAAATTATTGTCATAAATGATGTTGCTAACTTGTTACCTACTCATATGTTCTATTTTTTTAAATATAATTTGTAAAGATCAAAGAAGTATGAAAGAAGATCAAATATATGAAAGAAGTTGTAAGAGCAATGTGGCAAAGGCTGTTGAAAAATACTTGTTCCCAAATGATACACACCTCTGTAGTGGCTGGAATTCTCATTTCACCCTCATTTTTTGCCTCAGACAGGACTGAGTAAAAACTCAGACATTTTTGTTCTCAATGAAGCTCCAATCCGACCATTCTCTTATGTATGTTTCTCCCTTCTTTCCTCCATCCTCTCCTCCTTTCCGTCCTTCTTTTCTTTCTTTCCTGCTTTTTTCTTCCCTATTTCCACATATCCATCCATTTTATAAACATTGATTTCAGAGCCTATTACATGTCAGAAACAATGTAGAAATGTGACTGTAAGTTGCATCTGTTCTATTTGGGTCAGATTATTAAGAAGCAGTTAAAACACAGTGTAGTTAATTCTCAGGTAGAAGTGAGAGTGGAATCTGACCTGAGTAGAGTGAAGGAGCCTCGGCCAGCTCGGGCTGGGTAGAAAACACCTTATGGACAGGCTCAGCTAGAGACTAGAAGTCTGGGCAGAGACTGCAGACAACAGCCCAGGGCAAGTGGGCACAGTTCAACCACCACAAAACAGCCACTTGATCTGACGATCTGTACAAATATCTATTTTCTGAATTATATAAGTAATCCACAAAAGGGTTTTTAATGTAAAAATTCAATCAAAAACTGAGAATATGAAAGAGCAATTTTATAGTACATGCTATCTTCACTGGAGCCCTTCCAATCTTTTCAAAGATAGTAATTTTTAACTATATGGCTATGCAGACTTTCATAATTTTTCTAAGTATATATATACATTATATGCATAAATAATAAAGTTTTCATAATACAGACATACATTATAAATAAATAATAAAAAGGAAGTTGCATCTTATGTATAGTGATATATATGTATACGTAGACATACATTATATATGTATATATGCATGCAGATATATGACTATACATATTCTGTAACTTCCTTTTTATTGAAAATATCTTGGAATACTTACATGATCTGTACAGAATGTCATTCTTTTAAATATCTAAAGAGTATCACTTTTTCCATAGCAGTGATATACATTCATGCGTTTATAGTAAGAAAAACACCATTAACACTAAAAACTTGTGTATCAAAGTTTCCCCAATCCTCCCAAAACTATTCATTTCTATCTTCATTCTTCATAGTTAATCTCTTTTAAGTCTTTGTATATATCCCAGAAATACTCTGTGTGTGTGTGTGTGTGTGTGTGTGTGTGTGTGTGTGTGTGAATATTTCTCCATTTCTCCATATGCTTAAAGCCAAGCTGTTCTCAGGTGCCCAGGAGAACACAGGTGCCCCCTTTCTCACACTGCTTCTCCACCTGACAAGATCTGTGTGTGAGGTGTGTGGAAGTGGGTCAGCTGTTCATCAGACTAAACTCAAGAATGTTCTATTCAATGTAATGTGACCTTTGTAAATGCCAGTGTGAAAGGAATTATATTTCTGATGTGGAACATTCTTTTAATTGAGAAATGAACTATAGGACAAAGCAGAACATGCTCTTATTTCAAACACTGGGGAGAGGGATGGGGAATTTGTCTTGTAAATTATTCACTATGTTAAACTAAGTCATTCATAAAATGCATTTTAACAGGGCACATAAAATCAACAGGATCATCAGGTAGAGCACCTATTTAAATTGCCACCTGCCACAGAGAAGCTAGCACTATTCTCCAGCTAAAGATATTCAACTGTGTATGCTTTAGGGGTATGGGTGATTCTAGCTCCTGGTTGCAATATAATTTATAGTAAATGAGGCAAGAATTTATAGGGATTATTTATTTACTTTGAAGCGAATCTGTGATCCGTGAATGACCCTATTACCAGTTAATAGGAGGAAAGAATTACTTGTTATTGGAATGAAAGAAGAATAAGATCTAAGCATGTTATATGCTTGACAAACATAGTCTTCAAAATGTCTCCCCAGAAAGCTCATGTCAATAACGTTCACCACAAGATAAACAAAATATGAGTTTATTATCCATATATATGACAGAGAGAATAGTGGATGTCTTCAGATCTCACTTGTCCAGTTTTGCCTAAAATACTAGTGAGTAAGCTGGAACCAGGACACAGATCTTCTCATTCAGCCAAGCATAATTTTCACCATAAAGATTTCTAAGTCTATATTCAAATAATAATTATGCAACCTAATATTGGCGTAGCATTTTGCATTTTAAGAAAGCAATTTTGCAACCAACAATTGACATAGCATCTTAGTTAAAAATGGGTACTATTCACAGCACTTCTTCAGAACAAGAAACTATGGACCAAGGAAACATAAAAACTTGTTTCATGTCAAACCCCTAAAAAGTGGCAGCATTCAAACAGCAGCACTTTGGCTAGCAAATCCCACTTTGCTCCCCCAAATTTTATGACACCATTACATCTAGAATTGCAAAGCATATGTTACTGTATCTCCTTTACCTCATGATACAGCAAAGCATGGAAATTTTCACCCTTACTTCCTAGAACAGAAACTTCAAAGCACCAATGATTTAAAGTTACAGTCACACTAATGGGAGGATTAGCAGTAAGCACGCAAATCAAGTACATTCAGGCTCTTTATGTGAGACAACCATTCACCTAAACAATCACAATAGTTTTCACCTGTGAAACAAAGAAACCTAAGGCTCTGTCCCATTAAGGTAATGGTTTCCTCGATTCAAGGATTTGGATGAGGTGTTCTCGGTTCGACCACAAGGTGGCAGTATTACCATGCATTGAAAGACTTCCAGCCCCAGCAGTTCAGAATAAGAGAGCACTGCCAACTGGCTCAGGAAAACATCCTTTTGTGTCCTCCTTGACTTCGAGATGTGCAAAAAGATAGCAAGCTGTGTGGTCTCCGAATACAGAGCTCTGTTTCCTCCATCCAGCTTACTAGAAGGATATGGCTGCCAAGTGAGAGGCAATACTGCAGCAGCTTAATGAGCCAATTATTTTGTTTGGCACAAATACCACTAGGGACATGGAGAAAGGTGCTTTCATACACTAAAAAAAGCAAAACACAACTACGATTTTAGGCAAATCATGGACTTAAAACGTGTCCTGGGTTTAAGCTTTATTATCTTGTCTCTTTATGTGCCTTTCCAATAAGGAGCAAAGAAATACTTGGTTTGGCATGTCCATTTTTATGTGTGACTTCTTCAAATTTACACAAGTTGTACTTTCCTGGTGATAAATCTACAATGCAGCCTGCTTACCAATCTATGCATTCAAAATATTTCATCTTGATTATGTGCGTGTGTGTGTGTGTGTGTGTGTGTGTGTGTGTGTATCTCAGGTGCACCGAAGGGACGATCTCATTTAATCTTCAAAGTAATTCTGTATATAAGGTGTCATTATTTTCATTTTACACATGAAGAAACTAAAGTAAAAAAATATATATTAAACTGACTTCAGTTCCTGAAGACAGTAAATACACAGAACCTGATCAATCTAATGCATAAACTCACAATTTTCCTCCCCATCATACTGCTTTTACGTTCAGGATAATTTCTATCCCTTTAAAAAATTAATGTTTTTTAATTTTGTTATTATTCAAATTTATTTTTAAAGTTTTAAATAGAGAAATATCCAGAAACAAACAAACAAAAAAAAATCATGCAGGCTTATTTATTCATTTATTTATTTATTTATTTTTGACACAGAGTCTCACTGTCACGTAGGCTGGAGTGCAGTGGCAGGATCTCAGCTCACTGAAATCTCTGCCTTCCAGGCTCAAGAGGCTTAAGGTATTCTCATGCCTTAGCCTCCAGAGTAGCTGGAATTGCAAGCATGTGCCGCCACGCCCAGCTAATTTTTTGTATTTTTAGTAGAGACGGGACTTCACCATGTTGCCCAGGCTGGTCCTGAACTCCTGAGCTCCTGAGCTCAGGCAATCTGCCTGTCTTGGGTCTGAAAGTGCTGGAATTACAGACACTTTTATTTTTTTAACATAGAATATTCCATAGCAAGGGTGTATTATGATTAATTTAACAGATCCTGACAGTTTATTTCTTCTCCCTATGATCTTAACTAAGAAACATGTATGGTTAGTTTTCTCTTAATTTGAAAATGACATCACAGCACCACCACCAACAGGCTAAATATGGTTAAAGAGTGGTTGGACCGGAAGGAAACTAATACAATGAAGAGATATACTGTTTTTATGCTTTTGAAAACTATCACATAACCATACTGCCAATCACCTTAAGGTTGTAGCAAGCAGCACTTGGGTGGCCAGGAACAGAGCCAGCTGACATTAGAAAGGAAACCATCTTTCCCTGGGTGTTGAAATCCTCCTTCACGGGAGATGCTGTCTGGCAGGCATTTACCTAAGATAAAATGATCCACGTGCTTCAGACTCATGGTCATAGGTTCATCCACACTCTTGCTTCCACTAGCAACTTATCCCTGATTTTCTATTTGTGATCCTTTTATTCTTCTAGCCAAACCATTTGCCACTGCCCACCAGTGTGTGCACGGGTGTGTGTACATGTGCGCATGCCTGCATCTCAGGCAGGTGACATCTCCCACCACACCAAGCTGATGACCAGGTGTGTGAAACTCTGCCCAAAGTATTTCATTTCATCATGGTCCTTTAATGGTGCTGTAACAAAACAGGAGTGCGTTTTCAGCTAGCACTAACATACCATGCCAATCCATTGTGAACCGCGCCTGGGTCCTTTCCTCAGTTGTCAATTACTCACAGGAAACATCCCAGCAAGCCACAGGTGTGTGTTGAGAGGTGTCAGAATAACACGGGAGTGAGTTGAGGTTACCTGTTTGCTGATGTCGTTTCTGGATCTTCTTGAGCTCAATTCCTAATACATCATTTCCAGCATACACTCAGCTCACACCAGACAATTTTTCAGTGAGGTGTCATCAATACAGTGGACTGCATGGAGGACTGATGACAACAAAATGGTTGAGATCTGTCTAAGCAATGTTATAATAGAGTGTGGGAGAAATTAAAACAGCCCTAGGACAAGGAGTGAATAGTTAACTGCTTTTCTGCTTTACAAAGGTGAAATGGTTTGGATCCTCCTCTCCACTTATGAGGGCAAAAATAATGCATTTTCCAACTTAAAATATACATTCCAAGCACCAGAAACTGTTTAGACCTGCTACAGTAACACACCACACCCAGCCCAGCAGCTGCAACTAGAACAGGACTTTGTTAGCTGATGGTATCCACTGTCACCCACTACAAGCCCTCTGGTGTTGCAGGGTGCATACTGGTCAAAGCAGCAATGATGGGGACCCTCACCTCTGAATCTTTAAATCTTCGAGAATGTCAGCGTTGTGTCTGATTGACTATCTCAGCCAGAATGGCCCAGGGCAGTTTCATGAGTTTCCACTCAGTCCTTTGTACCACAATGGTCTTTATACACGGTTCAGAGAACCAAAGTGAAGTCTCTACCAGAAGCTATGGTTATCTAACCCACTTGTTTCCTGAATGATAACTATAACAATAAGAAAGACTTGGAATCAAATTCCATTTATTTCTCTTCTCCACTGACTCCAACTCCAAATGGAAACTTCTAGCCTATCAGTGCCACAGCTGGTATACTTAAAAAGTCTTACAGAGGGAAGTCATTTGAACTTCCCCACCTAGCCAGGGTTCTAGCCCATTCCACAATGCTCTTCCAAGGAGGCTTTGGCATCTCCACCCCATTCACTCTGCTCCATCTTTATATTCAAGCTTCAGGTGCCAGTCCAGTCCAGAAAATTCGAGATATATTTTCCAGAACTTGAATCTAGCATCATGGATAAGTGCTTCAACATCAACAATCTCCCCATTTAGAAGTATAATCCACTCTGCCTGGTCCTGCAGCCTCACATTTCACTCCCGCAATGATCCCCCAGTCCTCACCTTGCCTATTAGTCAAGTTCTGCAATCCCTTCAGGTGTAAGCCCCTTTTCCTGGAGCCAAGATAGTACTCTCCATTCAGACAGTGCTAAGTCCTGACCCTAGATATTGGCCTGGAGGGACTGAGGGGTGGTGGAGGCAGATCTTGATAACAGAGTAGCATTATGAGGCCCTGTCTCAGCGTAGATCCTCACATAGTCTCCAGGCAAGAAGAGGCTGCTCCCCTCCAGCAAGAGGAAGGTGACTGATTCTTCTGGTAGTGAGAATTTGTAGATTTAAGAAACTCAGGCTCATCCACCCAAATAAACCCTAGCCATTTCTCAGGATCCCTCTCTTTTTCTGTTAAGATCCTAAATGCTGTGGCTGTGCATTCAGTCCCCTCTGTGGCTCTGCCACTCTGATTTTCTACACAGTCTGTACCCTGACCATAAAAAGTATCATTGCCCTTCAAAGCAGCTCTAAAGCCCCTCTTTCACGGCATGCTTTGAGTTCACAGTTTATTGCTCTGGCACTGTCATTTTCTTTCCCCAAGTATTACAGTGAAATTAATCCATTCCAATACCCATCCAATGGTCATTTTCCCCACACTATTGATTCAGCAGAGCCTTTGTACAAAATGACACTCCAACTATTTCTTTCCCTTTATCCCAATTAATCAGAGGTAAAAATATCATTCATTATAATGCCACTGCATGCCAGGGGTTATTATCCCGTTACTTACAACCATCACAGGTCTAGTATGGTATACAGATCATAAGCAATCCATCCCCAAGCAGATCCTTGGGGTCTGCTTTCTAGGGATTTTCCTGGATCCAACTTCCATAGCCTACATTTCCGCAGTATTAGAGTCAGAAGACTTCTGTGCTATTATTTACAAGAAATAGATGTGGGGACAGAAGATAAGGTGGTAAAAGAAGAGATATTTAAGCAGAAAATCAAAGATAATAGTAAATTCTTGTGTGTGTGTGTGTGTGTGTGTGTGTGTGTGTGTGTGTGTTTATGTATGTATGAATAGTACCTACTCTACAACCCATCTGAGAAGGCGGTTAATTATACTTAAGAATCAGGGATGTTTTTATGGAGAATTGAAAATAATACATACAGTTACATATAATAATAACATTCATTCAGCTCTCACTGTGTGTCAGGATCTACATAAAGTCCTTTATGTTTAATTCTTTTAATAATCCCTTGATATAGGTAGTGCTGGCTCCATTTTAGAGATAAGATCACTGACAAAAGGTTAGTTAATTCCTACACATGTTAAGTGGCAGAGCCCAAGTACTTTTTTTTTAAAGCATTATGCTATGCTTTTTCCTAAAGGACTTGACATTGACCCAATTTTTAAGCAATCAGGGGCTTTTCTTTCTTTTTTTTTTTTTTTTTTTTTTTTTTTTTTTGTCAATGACAGAAGGAGAACATGTTCCCTAGGCAAAGAAGATAGAAATTGCAAAGGCAAGGAGATGTGAAAGATCTATCATGCTTTAGATAGCAAGAATTTGAGTGTGAACTCAGATTCATCTGGAAGAGGAATAAGATAAGAAAGAACAAGATGGTAAAGAATGGGTGAGAGCATTTCAACTGTGAAACGAGTTGCTGGATTTTACAACAGTCCCATTGGGAAGTCATGAAACTAAAAATGGATTATGACCCCGGAGATGAGGAGATGAGCAAAGGGACAAGAGAGCTTGTGTTCCTTCATTACCGTTAAATTTAACTCTCTCTTCCCTGGCCCTAAGTGCCAGATACTCAACTTAGCTCCATATGGCTTTGGGAAAATCACTCAACCTCCCCACCCTCAGTTTCTCTAGATATAACACCAGAAAGATAATAGCTGTTACCTATCTGCCGTGTAGGGTAGTTATAAAGATTGCATGAGACTATGCAAGTAGCGTACCCAACACCCACGCTGAATTTATGTGAATTCAACTGTACGCTCTTGTCCAGAGATAGAGATAAAAAGAAAGCAAGGAAAGAAATAACAGTTCAACAGTGTGTGAAATTCCACTTTCAATAATTGGTTGCTTGCCTCGGTGAGAAGGGAGGTGTGAAGCTGCTATTCCCATATTTAGTTCCAGCTTCCCCTGCCTCTCAGAGTGATCATCTCCCAGACTGGAAGGCATTTATGCTTGAAGCTACAGTTTAATGCAACGAATGGCACATGGTATGTATTCAAAGAACGTTCAACAAATGTTTGTTTTTTTCTTTATTATCTTTCCTCTCAACCCTCTCCTTGCTAGCAGGCTGTGACCTCTGCCACCAAGCGACTTTTCTCTCTTCCAGAGACAGCTGTCTTACCTTGAAGATGTGGCCCATCCTGGCCTCCAGAGGAGCCACTGATCTCCCCTAAATTATTCAATTTGTGGCTACTTAGCAGCAGTTACTCATTTAGTATAAGTGGCTGCTCAAACTAGAATCTTTCCCTGACTTTCTGCCTATTTCCACACTTAACACATTCCAACTAGAATCAAAGTCTATTTCCATAAATTCAACTCTAGGCCCACCTGACTGGGAATCCCTCTTGTCCTAACCACTGCAAAGAGAAAGAATGGAAAGGAGAATGTGTTCATCTCTACGTCTCTATCATTCATTTAAGACCCACCTCATATCCTGACCCAGGATCTTCTCCCACAGCTACTGGCAGACACAACATTGTTTCTCCTCACTGAAAATCCCATCCCCAATAGAAGGCTTGTTTTTACCTTACAGTCCTGCAGCCCCCTCATCTAACAGTCCATTTTTAAGATGCTTGTTTTTTAGAGTCAGTCAACTCTGCATGTGAGATGTCAGTAGTCCTGCCGGGATTGTATTGTGCTGTTCCAAGCTGATTCCAACTTTTTCCCTACCCTTTCCTCCAATGCCAGGTGAGGATAAGATCCAGCCACTATATTCCTCTTAGTCTGCTCTCCACTCTTCATGTCCTGCGAGTAAGTGCTTAACAAGAGGACATTCAAACAGATCCCTAAAACAAACAAATAATGTTTAGACAGAGAAATTTAAATGCAAATTTAGAAAAAAAATACCTTGCACAATTTTCAGGGACGCAACACATATGTTCCATGTAAATTTCTAAACCAATGACTTAATACTGCCATTGGCAGCATCTGCAGTTGGAAAATTCCACTGTTGATTGGATCTTTACCAAGAGCAATGGATATGGATTTGTCTTGTATCAATAAAACTGTAAGACTCACCAAAGTCCTTACTGTCAGAAACAAAGAGAACTAGAACCTAAACACAAAGCAAGTCAAGTCTCCATTCTAAAGGCAGATTTCCACATACACCGTTTGGGACTGTGCCTGTGACACAGTAAGCCTTCAACTGATGATAATTTTTTAATCACTGTAGTTGTCATTATTTATCACCCAACTGCAGGCCACCATACCAGCACATGCATGCACCAAGTGTAAAAACAGATCCTTACTCTCCTGCTACCTTCAGATTCAAATGAGGCAAAAGTAGTTCATCATCTCCATCCCTAATTTGTGCATCCTAGGTTTGATCCTAGGTGATGTTTTCAATACATCATAGGCTGCATCAAAGTTCAAGTTACAAGTTCAAAAGTGCTTTATAAGCCAATTCACCTTGCCAAGTGCTCCTTGTATTAGTCTGTTTTCACACTGCTATAAAGATGCTACCTGAGACTGGGTAATTTATAAACAAAGGAGGTTTATTTGACTCACAGTTCCACAGGGCTGGGGAGGCATCAGGAAATTTACAATCATGGCAGAAGGGAAAGCAGGCATGTCTTACATGGCAGCAGGTGAAAGAGCCTGTGAAGGAAGCAAAGGGGAAGAGCCCCTTATGAAACCATCAGATCTGGTGAGAACTCACTCACTATCATGAGAATAGCATAGGGGAACCGTCCCCATGATCCAATCACCTCCCTTCCTCAAAACGTGAGAATTACAATTCGAGATGAGATTTGGGTGGGGACACAGAGCCAAATCATGGCTCCTCATAGAAGAGTTTTCATTCAATGCCTCATGGAATGAATGTACGACGATTTCAGGAGCAAAGAATTTGTGGATATTTGAATGAGCAAGAAAAGACAATACAGGACTTTGAGGACTCAGCGAGAAAGGCTGGAAAGGGAGTGAGGGATAAAAGACTACAAATTGGGTTCAGTGTGTACTGCTGAGGTGATGGGTGCAACAAAATCTCACAAATCACCACTAAAAAATTTACTCATGTAACAATTACCACCTGTTCCCAAAAACCTATGGAAGTAAGAAATTTTTAAAAATTGTTAAAGACAATATAGAGAAAGCTAACATAAGTCCTTTTGATATAATTTAATCAGCAGCACTTCAACTAAAATCATGAGCCTATTCTAATGACTTTTTATTTTAGCCTGCATGGCTCACATTTTATATTTGAAAGACTTGAGACAAGTGCTATGCGCTTTTAATGTTTTTGTTGGAACATTAGAATCTCTGACTGTTAGAGTTAGCAAAAAATAAAATTAAAAAAAAAAAAACCAACAGATTATCTTCCCCACTATGTTCATTTTATAGCCTTGCAGCTACAGGGAAAACCATGGGTGTGGGGGAAAGCACATGGATTTTAGACACAGAATTGCCAAACACAAGTCAAGCACTTCTACTTAGTAGCTCTGTAATTCTGGTTGCATTACTTCTTTCCTCTGAATTTCATTTTATCAGCCATAAAATAGAAATAATTAGTACCTACCTCATGGGAATACAGTGAAGCCCAGGGAAGACAGTGTGTATATAGACGTCTTTTATATTCTTTCAAGTGTTGCCCAAACATTACCTGGAGTCCTCTGGTGTGAAAGAATGAATGTGTGATTTGAATTTATCAGTTGAAGTCCTCCTTCTACCTATTACCTGACAATTGTAAGTGTCACAGTCTTCATCTATAAATAATGTAATATGCACAACATTCCCCTCATAAGTTTCCTGTGATGAGCCACGACATACCTGGAAAGCACTTGTCATCATGTATGATGCATGGAAGCACCCAACAGGTGTCAAATATCATTAGGTATTTGATGATAACATGGATGCTTCTTCAACAATATTTAATGAGACCTGGCTATGTACTAAGCATTCTAGCTTGTGCCGGGAGTCAAGGTGGGAAAAAAGGATACATTTTTGGCTTTCCAGAGACTCATCACGTAGTAGGGAATATTTTACTTCATATGTCCATTTGCAAATGGGATCAGAGGCTTCTCATTGCTCAGAAAATAAAGCCAACTTACTTGTTTGGCATTTAGAATGCTCCAGGATATGACTCCATTTTATCAACCACCTGCAGTTGATGTTTTCAATCAACTAAATTTATTTCCTGTATCTACGTCATTGCTTTTGCCAAATTCTACACCTGGAAAACACCTCATTCCCCACCTCTCTCTGCCCAAACCCTGCACTTCCTTCATGGCCAGGCCAAAATACCCGCCTTTGTGGACAACAAGTCCTCTGCTCCCTTTCGTATTCCTTTAAGGAAAAGTCCTGGTGTAGCTGCAGATGCCACTCCTTGGCCACAAAACAGGTACAGGTTTACCTCGTTCAGGTCAAAAAGTGTGGCACTCCCCTCAATTTAGGGATTATTTCGGGGACAGGCATGTGGCCCAATCCAGGTCAATGAGAAACACATCTGAAATTAGTGCAGAATTTGTCAAAAAAAAAAAATACAGTCAAGTTGTATTCTTGTATGTGTGACTTGTTCAGTTAGCTGTTAAGCTAGAAGGATTTGAGCCGAGGGCCGCACATCACCAGCTCACCGGTCAAAACATACAACGCTAGGAGAATAGAGAACAGAGATGAGAGACAAGAGAGACCAAGTCCTGCTGGTTTCACGGACTGTCTGGATGACATCCCTCGACTTTCAGTTAGGGAAGCCAATCCATTTCTATTGCTTATTATTGTTGTTGTTTAGTTCTTATCACCTGCAATCAAGAGTCTCCCACTGACCAAGACACAACTTACTTATATTTTTGACTGCTATGAAACATCAGAGTGAGTTTTGGCCCATGGTAGGGGCTCAGTAAATATCAGATCCAATTAAGCCATAACTCACAGAATGAAATGCGATGAATTCCAAATTTGATTTATCTAGAGCTTCAAATGAATCTACACTTTACATAATAACCTACATAAGTAGGAGAACTATATTTTTTGAGTATTTTTATTTATCTTCATTTTAGAAGTGAGAAGCAGAAGGCCTGGAGAGATAAATTGATTCCTTCGGTCCCACAGGAAGTGAGTGGAACAGTTGTAGAATTCAGCCCCAGTGTTCCTTTGTCTTCCTCTGTTCCCTGAGGCAGGCAGTGTAGGAGTAGGAACTTTTGGAGTCACCCAGTTGGAGCTGAAATCTCACCTCCACCAGCTGTGACTCATCACCTCAGAGTCTAGCACCAAGTAAGTGCCAATTAGATGACAGTTTCTATTATTACTATTAATATATGTTTGGTGAATTCTCAGTTCACCAGAAATTTTAAACTGACTCAGAAATCTTAAGGAAACATTATGTGACAAACTCCCACTGTTCTGTATGAGATTTCGCTCTTAAGGGAGGAAAATAATCCCCAGCAGGTGCCTCAATGGGGAATATGTATGGCTTCAGTTGCTAGTGCTTGTGCTATGATTCATTTTCTACCCATTATTCATAGGCTTCCTTCATTGACAGTAAAATGGAAGTTTTCTGTGTTTATTGAGTGGAGATTATTGTTCAGTTGCTGTCATAGAATTGCTAAGTTTCATTAGTTTTAAAATCTAATTTAGGCTGATATCCTTATAAGTTACAGTAGAAACTTCTCAATAGGTTAAGGAGATTTGATTACTACGGCAGGATAACAAAATGTACAAATGAATATAAAGTGTAGCCCTGTAAACCTAAAAAAGCTCCAGAAGTTCTTGCCTCTGGCTAAAGAAAAAAAATCAGACAACAATTGTCTCCTTTATGTGACTTTCTGTCTCATTGTCCTGAGTAAACGTCAAAGGACAAACCTGTGTGGAAGGTTCCAAGCAAATAAACAAGGCTAAAATCAAGGTTTTCTGACCCACTGAAAAGGCTACTTAGGGCTTCTGCAGCCAAGGTTTCATTATAACTTATTTTTTTATTGTTGTTTAATCTAGCAAGACCAAGTGTGAGTGTTTCTCAATTTTTTTAAAAAATAAACAAACCTGGTGATTTTTTAAATTCTTAGAATGTGCGCACAATTTAAAATATGATACTGAAATTGAAAGCCTACCAATTCAAGAGACGAGAAGGCATCCTTCTCCCTGGGAATAGAAGTATTATTTTATTTATCACTTTTATTGCTAAGTTTGCTTCTGTGACAAAGGTGTCTCCCCAGATTTTTAAAGAGAAAGCTTCAGAAGAAAGGGATGCTAGGGAAAGGGGATTAGCCTCTGGTGGTCACCTACTTCATGCCAATTCCTGTGCATGATGCTAAACACATGCGAGCTCCTGTAGTTCCCTGTAAAACCCTTGAAATAGACTCTCGCACTCTACAGAAAGGGCCTTCAACGAAGTGATTAGTGTCTATGATCTCCTCGGAAATAAAAGGCAGTGTTGAGATATTTTTTAATCAGTTTCGTGATTAAAATAATACACAAAAGTAAAAACCTCCAGACTTTATGCTTCTCCTAATCTACCCATGTTCTCATAAGCCAACCTGTCACGTTTAACTTTGGTAACTGTTATATTCATGCAAGCAGGAGAAAATCTGAGCAGGTAGCCAGGCCAGTTCCCAGTCTCTCTAGAAGTTGTGTGGCCACTTGACTACAATCTGGCCAAAGGAATGCAGTGGGTGTGATCACTGCCACCCCAGACCTGGCCCATTAAATGTCCTGTGCAATCCTCCAAGCTCTTATTATTGCATCTCCTACCCACATTCAAATGATCTAATGGAGGACCCTGAGGCTCAGTGGATACTGGAGCACCTACTCACCTACTTGGAAGAGCCTGAGACTTTAATGATTGTATGTGTCAGAGTTTGATACTAACTCGGAATGAACTGTGACATGCACTGAAAACCTTTTCTAAATTAAGGATCTGAAAATCATGGGTTATGTAGTCAGTCTTCCCTGACAAATATCCCTCCAACCATTTTTAATAAATATTTTCATTTAAATAAATTTGCATTTTCCTTAAATTTATTTATCATGGCATTATTTACTTTAACTTATATTGTAGATTTAATGTGCTGATTACTTTATTTTACCTATTACACAAAATAAAACCAAAACCACTTTTAAAAGTTTATTTGACCCAACAATCCCATTACTGCGTATATACCCAAAGGAATATAAATCATTCTACTATAAATAAACAAGCATACATATGTTTATCGCAACACTATTTACAATAGCAAAGACATGGAACCAGCCTAAATGCCCATCATGATAGACTGGATAAAGAAAATGTGGTACATGTACATTATGGAATACTATGCAGTCATAAAAAGGAATGAGATCATGTCCTTTACAGGGACATGGATAAAGCTGGAAGCCATTATCCTCAGCAAACTGATCCAGGAACAGAAACCAAACACCGCATAGTCTCACTTATAAATGGGAGTCAAACAATGAGAACACATGGACACAGGGAGGGGAACAACACACACTGGGGTTGTCGGGATTGGGGGTAAAGGGAGGGAAAGCATTAGGACAAATACCTAATGCATGGGCGGGCTTAAAACCTAGATGGCAGGTTGACAGGTGAAGCAAACCACCATGGCACACGTATACCTATATAACAAACCTACACGTTCTGCACATGTATCCCAGAACTTAATTTTTTAATGAGTTCACTGTAGAATAATTTTGTGAGCCACATTTTGAGATACAATGCTGCTCTAATCACTTCCCTGTGCTTGGACAGGAATGTGACCCCTTCTTTAGCCTGAACAACCAAAGCAAATGTTTGTGTCAGGACAGGCATGTAGAGGCAATGCATCACCCCCATCCGAAAATTGCCCTTTAAATTGCCTTTAAATCCAGAGGGTTTACTGAGAAAGGGTAGAACTGAGCAGAAACCTCAGAGCCACTCTGATTTAAAAGGCAATGGATGCCTCCTGGCAAAAGACAGAATAACTGTGGGCACTGCCTCTCACTCCTGATCACTCCAACCTCACCCCGGTGGTTGCTGTGGCCGCTGGAAATTGCCGAGGACTGACTAAGCAAGAATAGTGGCTCTTCCTACTATCCCTTCGGCCGCGGACCACTAGGCCAGTATGCTCACGCCCTTCCACGTTTCTCATATCTGTGGACTCAGCCAACATAGCTTGCAAGCAGAACATTTACATGTCTTCCCCCAGAACACTTTTCTCTCCAGTCTGCAAAGAAAACCTTCTAACCCCAAGACCAACATTCTGAAAACAAGCCAAAAGAATAAAAACTCCTGGATGACAAAGATCATATCTGAATGATCTCTGATTCCTCAGAACATTCTAGACAGAACACAGAATGGGCACTAAATGAGCATTTACCAAAACCTTGGTCTGTTCACAGGGAGCAAATGTTTTCAAGTCACCCATAAGTGATTCTCTGCAAAACAGAGTTTCTTAAGAATTCCATGAAAATACATTAGAAATTTTCAGTAAGCGTATAAGAGATAACCAAGTGTTCCTTCCTAGAAAGGAAACATAAAGCTATGTTTGAAACGCCACTGTAAAATCAAATGACTGCTAAGTCTGATATAATAAAGACAGGGTTGGCATTTACAAGGAAGTGGGCTGCTACTTAAATTCAACTGCATCTTGATACACACACACACATGCACACACATGTACACATCATACTCACACGCTACACTGCTGCTTCATTAAATCAATTACATCTACCAGTGTTTAGTGGTGTTGCTTGGAATTGTCTAATGTTGAAAATCAGACCACCTACCCATAACAGAAAGAGAAAGAGACAGAGAGGAGAGTATGCGTGTGTGTGCCTGTTTGTGTGTGCATGTCTGTTTGTGTGTGTGTGAGAGAAAGCATGCGAGTGCACACTTTTAATATCCAATATGTTTCACATAAAACCTGGTGACTCTTCTGCATGGCAGAGCACTAAGTAACGACTCTGGCCACAGACATCTTTTCTATATAGGCTCTCTGCACTCTTCCACTCTGTTATTTGTGGAAAGATGGGGGCGCAGTGGGGGAGCAGACCAACTCTTACCATGGCAACCCTTGCAGAACATGTTGCACCTGATACTATCTGTCACTGTTTGGAGAGAGAGCACTTCTCACCAGGAAAAAAAGAAAAGATGCATTTGGCTTGATTATATGAGTACTTAACTGCCATCAGGGAAAACATAAAAGCAATTAAAAGAGCACTCGCTTTGTCCCCTCAAGATTTAAAACAAAGTTCGGAGGCTCCATTATTTTTAACAAAATCTTCATCTCTTGTGTGGACAAATTGAGAAATTTGCACAAATGACCTTTAATGTCTTCATGTGATGAACAGGTTCCAACATTCTGCTAAAATTGAAGATGCTGAGTGTGTTTGTCATAAATCATCAGATTTATTTCTAGTGTTTTTTAAATCTAAAATGAGAAATGTCCTTCCCCAGCAGCTGTTTTCTCTCAGGCATTTACCCCCAGGTTACCTGTATTTCAGGGTCCCTGAAGCCACTAATCCAGTTTTCTTTCAATCTCACTCTCCCTTTGGATTTCCACCCCAGCCTGTGGCCTGTGAGTCTTAAATGCCTTTGCTCTCTTTCCTCATTTTGCTTTGAATTACCTTTTCTGGACTTCTTTTTTTTGGAGAAGCCTGGTAGAATTGCCTGTGAATTGTAAATAGTGTCAGGCTACAGGAACATAAAAACCAAGGAAAAGCTATGGGCTAGCGCTGCTTCAAAGATATTGTGTAAGGCAGACAAGATGACAATTTTTCTTTTTCTGATATCAGTCCACAGTTGGAATATAGAGAGTTGTTTTCCAAAAAGTTCTAGCTCCCAAGGCTAGATCAAACAGAATGTTACATTGTCAAAGCTCAGATTAGACAGAGAGAAAGCCTTTGCAGATGCATTCAATAACATGCCTTTCTTCTGATAGTTGATAGAGTTTCATTAATTCGTTCAGAAAGTATTTTGGTGACCATGTGCTAGCACTGTGCTAGGACGCAACAATGCCTGTTAGTTTCTGCAATCTTACTTTAGACATTAACTCCTCTAGGAAGTGTTCTCTAACTTCAAAAACTGGGTCAGGTGTCTTCCTCTGTGTTTTCCTGGCACCCTACATTTAGTCCTAAGGCAGAGACTAATTGTTTTGTAATAACTCCTTACCCTTTGTAGTAGTCAGGATAGGCTAAGCTAAACTTCCAGAGTAAATAAACCCCCAAATTTCAGCACTTCAATGAGCAATATAGCTCATTGAAGTTACCAACCATGGTGAACTGGGCAGCCTTATTGAAATGCTCCTATTTAAGAAATAATTAAGGAATCCAGGCTGCTTCTGTCTTAAACTCTTTTTTCTATTCAGAATCCTCTGTTTCCACCTAAATGTACCGGAGTGGAGAGAGAAGAGAAGACCAGAGGAGAGGAAACGAGAGGATAGGATAGGAGAGGAGGGGAGGAGAAGGGAGAGGAGGGGAAGGGAGGGGAAGGGGAGGGGAGGGAATAATTAAGGAATCCAGGCTGCTTCAATCTTAAACTCTTTTTTCTATTCAGAATCCTCTGTTTCCACCTAAATATACAGAAGTGGAGAGAGAAGAGAAGACGAGATGAGAGGAGAGGAGGGGAAGGGAGGAGAAGGGACGGGAGGGAAGGGGAGGGGGAGGGGAGGGAGGGGCCATGGAGAGATGCTACATCTGCTCTTAACTTTCTCAGAAAAGTTAAAAACTGGCAAGAATCCATAATATTGACGTCACTCAGATTGAGGATGGGAAATGTGTAGGAACCTGTGGGTATTTAGTGAGAAATAGTACACTCTGCCATAATCACCTATATTCAAAATTAAACTATGAACTCTTTGAGAACAGGGGCTGGCTATATGAAAATATTTATAGCATGATGACATGTTTTTACGTGATAGGAATTGACCAATCAATACACAAATCAATGATAGAGGAAAGTGAGAGAGAATAGTAACATGAGGAATGTCTTTGAATAGATAAGAGGGAATGGGATCAAGGAGTAAGTGAAGAGATTGCCTCAGACAGAGCTAAAATAGTTCTTTCATGGTAAAAGGAGAAAAGATAAGGTGTATGGGTACAGAGTATATGAGTACAAGGAAGTTTGATGGCGGGAGGATGAGGAAATTATCTTCTCATTGCTTCTGTTTTCCCAAGTCAATAAGAATGGATATTGGCTAAAGGTGAGAAGGAAGGGAAGAAGTGTTGGCAGTTTAGGAAGAGTTGAAGAAAGCAAACAATCTTCAGATTCAAGAAACACAAATCCTAAGCAGAATAAATAAATGAATCCAGATTCAAGAACATATATTAAATATAAAAATAAAACTGATGATCATTAAACAAACATGAGAGAAAAGATAAGATTGCCTACAAAAAATTATGATTAGAGTAACAGCCAAATCTATACACACACATACACAACCCCTTTACACACACACACACACACATGCACAAACACACACACAAATTAAAAACTTAGATGAAAAGGACAAAAATCTAGAAATCTTAAAAAAAAAAAAAAGCTTGTTCAAAACTGAATATAAAATCCACCCTTTAAATGAATTGTCAATGGTTAAAATTCAAATACATGCACACACATACACACACAAGCACACACACACACACACACACACACCCCTGAGTTTTACAGATGAGTTCTCCCAAATATTCAGAAAACAGATGAATTTTGTGATGCATAAAATGTACTAAAGAAAAGAAAAAGAAGGTAAATTTCCCAAAGTAAGTTATAAGGCTGTTATAACCAAACCCACAAACCAAATCTGAAAAGACTGTTAAGTTATGGACCAATCTTACTCATCAATATAGGTGCAAAATCTAAAATATTAGGAAGAAGAATTCAATTATGTATTTAAAATAATTTCTCAGGAATAAGAATTTATGAAAGGAATTCAAAGATGTTTTAACATGAAAAAAATCTAATAATTTACATTACCATAGTAAGAAAAAAATTGCATTATATCCCAAATATGTACAGAAAAGACTTTTCATAAACTTCAACAATCTTTCATGGCAAGACTCTTAGCAAAACAAAAATAAAAGAATTAATTCTAGTCTTAAATATGATCTATTGTATATCAACAGAAATAATATATCTAATGAAGAAATATTGGGAATAATGTTCCTTGAAGTCAGAAAGAAGAGAAGACTACCTTCCAATACTTTTATTCAATATAACATTGAATTTATAACCAGTATATTAAGACAAAAACAGCAAATAAAAATGAGAAGAATTGAAAAGAAGGGAGAAAATGTTTATTATAAATTATATTATTATCTCCATATAGAGTCCAAGAGGTTTTGTGTGCAAACTTTTATTATTAATAAAATACTTCAACAAATTTGCTTGATATAAGAATAATATTTTAAAATAAACTTTATTGATAGTATACCAGCGGTAAACAAATGAAACATGAAAATCTTTGAACTTCTCTGAGCTAAAAGAACATGTTCTAACACAATGCAAAGAAACTAAGAACCTTGAAAAAAGGTTAGATGCAATGCTAATGAGAATAAACAGCTTAGATAAGAATATAAATGACCTGATGGAGGTGAAAAACACAACAAGGAAACTTTGCAAAGCATACACAAGTTTCAATAGCTGAATTGGCAAAGCAGAAGAAAGGATATCAGAGATTGAAGATCAACTCAATGATATAAATGAGAAGGCAAGAAGAGATAAAAAAGAGTGAAAAGAAATGAACACATGCACACGTATGTTCATCATGGCAGTGTTTACAACAGCAAAGACATGGAGCCAACCCAAATGCCCATTGATGACAGACTGGACAAGGAAAATGTGGCATATACACACCATGGAATACTATGCAGCCATTAAAAAACAATGAGTTTGTGTCCTTTATAGGGACATGGATGAATCTGGAAACTATCATTCTCAGCAAACTGACACAAGAACAGAAAAATCAAACATTGTATGTTCTCACTCATAGGCGGGTGTTGAACAATGAGAACACATGGACCCAGGGAGGGGAGAATCACACACTGGGGTCTGTTAGGGGCGACCAAGGGAGGGACAGTGGAGGTAGGGAGGTTGGGGAGGGATAACATGAGGATAAATGCCAGATATAGGTGACAGGGGGATGGAGGCAACAAACCACATTGCCATGTATGTACCTATGCAACAATCCTGCATGATCTACACATGTACCCCAGAATCTAAAGTACAATAAATAAATACATATGTGTGTGTGTGTGTGTGTGTGTGTGTGTATGTGTATAAAGAAATAGCCATTTTTACAAAAAAAGAAAATTGTAAAGAGGATGGGAGTATAAAGTCGCTCCTTCATTTTGAAGAGCTGTTTGGCATTTTATTATAAAGTTACACACATCTATCTTATGGTATTTATCCCAGAGAAAGAAAAATATATACCCACAAGGAGAATTGCAGAATAATTTCAGGGGATTTGTTAATAATAAGAAAAATTGGAAACAACCCAATTGTCTACTAATAAGAAAATGTACAAATGCATCGTTATAATTGTATAGTAGAATTTTATACAATAAAATTACATAAAATGCTGCTCATGCAACAACATGAAAGAACTCCCAAAATATTATGTTGACTGAAAGAAGCCAGACACAAAAAGAGTACATTGTGTATAAGTCAATTAATAAGAAATATTTCTTAAAAACCACTGTGGGATAGTAGAAATGATCTATATCTTGTTTGAGGTACATAAAATCTATGCAATTATTGCAACAAATAAACTGTCACAATTCTGAAATGGAATCCTTAAGATCCATGACATTTTATTTTATTTAAATAATACTTCAATATGAAAACAAGAAAAGAAACACATAAGTGCCTAGAACATATTTTCAGAGATGTTTAAAATTTTCCAAAAAGTTATCATGCTGTATTGAAAAACATTAATGAAAATACATACTATATTCATGAAAATATACACCATATTCAATCTCATACATGTTACAAATCTACATATTCTGTGCAATTGCATTCACAGTCTCAACACCTGTATGTGTATGTGTGTGTGTGTGTGTGTGTGTGCATGTGTGTGTATGTGTGTGTGTGTGATCAACTTGAGAGTGGATTATAGAGTTTATGAAAAGAATATAGATCCCAGACTAACCATAGTAATATTGGAGAATGAGCACAGTAAAAAGATGAGTAGAAAAGGGGTGCAGGTTAGTAAGATTTGACTTAGCAGATAGCAACACTTATTATATAGATATAGTAGTGGGATTGTGCCTGTGAATAGCCACTGCATTCCAGCCTGGGCAGCATAGCAAGACCCCATACCTACAAATATAGAATGGTAATAGAGCATATGGAACAAATAGACCATTGGGGTGGGGAAAACATTTTCCTTAAAGTCCTAATTAAATAAATTATTTCCCCTGCATTATCAAAATTCTCTTCTTTAGTAAGTAATTCACACTTTCACACAAATGTGTTATTTCTCTTATCCTAAAAATTTTTTTTGACCTGCTCATCCTTTTTACTATCACTACATTTCTTCACCCTCACTTCCAACAAAACTCCCTGAAAAAGAGTTGCCTAAAATCACCATCCCTGATCCCTGTTTCTCCATTCTTTCTTAAGACCATGCTGATCAATTCTTTGCTGCACCGAAAAGGTCCACAGAGGTCAAAAATTGCCTCAGATTGATTATTTCAGTGGAGAGTTTTGCTTTACATTTCAGCTGCATTTTTAGTACAACTGATCACTTCCTTTGTCTTCATAAACTTTCTTGTCTCCCAAGTCAACACAGTCACTTTGTTTTCCTCCCTTCCTCACTGACTATTCCTTCTCAACCTCCTGAGTTTATGCTCTTCTACCTGACATCTTAATTTTTAAGTAGTCCAGAACATAATTCTTATTCCAATTTTCTATTTATATTTAAACCCTCAGTGATCATATCCAATCCAATAACTTTCAATACCATCTACATACCTATGACTCTCAAGTTTAAGTCTCCAGCACAGAACTTTCTCTCAAACTTGACATGTATATCCAATTGCCTTTTCAACAACTTCACTCTGACGTCTAATAGGTTTCTTACAGTCAACACACCAAAAATAAGTAAATAAACCCCTCATCGTCCCAGTAAACTGCTGCATGTGGAATTCTCCCATCTCAGCTGGCAACTCCATTCATGCAATTTTTCAAGTAACAATACATGAAGTCATCCTTGATGTTTTTCTATCTGGGATATCCCAAACCCAAACCAGAACGCTCTACCTTCTCATCATCTGCATTGCTAAGACACTAATGAGTCCCCATTATTTCCTCTGAGTTACTGACAATAGCCTTCAACAGGTTGTATTGATCGAGTAGGTTAACTGATATAAGAAATAATCCCCAAATATGAATGACTTTACACAGCAAAAGTTTATGTTTAAATCATGCAGAGTGCTAAGCAGATGTTCCTGGTCTGGTGGTTCTTTTGGGATACTCTCCTCAGCTGTATTGTAGGAAGGCAGACCTTATCCATGTGATAGCCCTATAATTGCTAGGGCCTCAGGGTCTCCACTGGAGGTGACATTTTAGAGAAAAAAGGGATGCCATCTTGGATGCTCAGCCTCTATGTTGATTTAACTTCTATGTTGATTAGCCCCAGCTCTGTGAATGCCTCCTAATTCCTACTTTATTTATTATCTTTAGTGTGAGAAAATGTCAACCTTGATGTTATGGCAAAAAGTATAGGTTATAATGCATTTAGCATTCTTGCCTGTTCTGCAGATTTGCCCTTAATTGTCATGCCAGAGCACATGTGCCCTTTCTCTATGGTATATAAGCCCCTAGTTCTGGGAGTAACAGGTGTAGAGCTCTACCTGTCTTACGGACTCCCAAGACCATACTGTGTATGTAAATTCCCCAACTAAATCAGCCAATACTGACAAACTAGATTCAACCACCTTGTTCTTTGGTTTCTCAGCTCCTTCAGCATTTGAGGGCTGCTTTGCATATACAGCCTTTTCACAGGACAGACATCATCACTTGTGCCCACATTGCATTGGCCAAAATTCAGTCCTGCGGTCAAGTCAGCTGAAAGGGATTCTCAGAAATGCAGAGAAACACAATAGTACAGCATGTCTGCCAAAGATCTCCACACGTCTATGCTTGCCACTCTACATCTGTTCTCAACACAGCTGCCAAAGTTATTTTCTTAACTTGTAAGTTAGATCATGTCACTCCTCTGCTTAAAATTCTGCAGGTTAGCCCACTTTACTCAGATTAGAAGCCAAAGTTCCTAGCAGTTGCTTACAAAGCTCTGCAGTATCAGAAGCCCTTATCATCCCTCTTATTCCACCTTGACCTTCTCTTCCCAGCTTCTTCTCTGCTTCAACTACGCTGGATTATTTCTCTTCCTCAGATATTCTAAACATGCTTTCAGCTCAGGCTTTAGACTATGGGCCTTCTGCGCGGCAGGCTTCTCCCTGATATCTGCATGAATAGACCCCTTATTTTTGTCAGCTTTTTGCTCATATATTGCCATGTTAATGGGGCCAACTCTAAACACCTTATGTGCTGCTGCTGCAACATACCTTCCCCTCTTTCTGGAACTCCCAATCCCTCTCCCTTCTTTGGCATTACCAACTCCTATTCTCCTCCCTGGTTTAAACTCCTTAATGGCATGTTCTTCCTTTTTGTTTTCTCTCTTTATTTACTTCTGCTTTACTCTACCAGAAAATAAGGACCAAAGCAGCAACTTTAAAATTTTTGATTTACTGGTAATACCTACAGTAACGACTGGATTATAATGGAAACTCACTCCATCAGTATTTTTTTTAAATGAGTTAATTCTCACAACCTACTTACCTTATTTATTATTGCTATTATTCCATTATTATTGCCCCATTTTACAGGTAAGAAACTGAGGCACAGAGAGATTTAACAATGTGTCAAGGTTGACTTGCTAGCAAACATCTAGGAAGTAGTAGAGTTGCACTTCATACCCTGGTGATCTGGCTTTAGGGTCTATGTGCACAACCGGCTTCTCCATCATATATCCTTGGTGCTGTTACTACAAACTCATGAGTATAGATGTTGTTAATAGATATCTTTATTAGACAAATGAGGAAACTGAGTCACATTGTTTTGATTAACTTGCCAAATGCCACACCATTAATAAGAAATTGGGCCAAATTTGATTGAGGCATTTTGTTCCTAGGATTTCTGCTTCTAACTACTACATATATTTCATTTCTAAGAATGCTATTGCACAAAATCACCTCTAGAAATCATAAATATCTTTATTGTTGTAAAAAAAAACCACACGTTTTGCTTCAGGACTGACTTTTTTAAGTGCTGCGAGTATAATTTTACTGAGTGAATGTCCAACCACATCAGACGGTACTGCCCACCCGCAACCATTTAATTACACAGTGCTCATAAAGCCAGAACTGCTGACCTGAATCCTGTGGTCTTTTCTCTCCATGTAGTAAGCTCTTAATCAATTGAGTGTTCAATTCAGTTTAATTCAATGTTTTTACTGACTTGAACCATTTCCTAGCTGAGCTCACACAAATACCACCAAGGACTGCCATCTGACCAGGTCTATAAGGATTGCAGTCCAGATTTTAATCAGTCTAGTTTCTATGTGGGTGGTCCTCACAGTAAAGTCATTTGGCATCTGATAGTGTGGGAATGCTGACTTTTTGATACAGAGATTATTGCAATGAGTCATGGTATGAAGGCCAAGATCTGTCTGCCAATGGTGGCACTAAAGGACTTGTCAGGAGGCATAGAAGAACTGACTGTGCTTCTCAACACTAGTTTTCAAAGGGAGGCTCTGATTAGTATCTCAATCTCTAAGCTGCAGTTTAAGGTGTTTAGTCGTCAAAACATATACATATCCATGTATGTTTCCTGCAGATTCTCAGTTGGACCCAGAGTCTAGATTTACCCTTGGATTAATAATGGATTTTGTATGATCATTTGCTTGCTTTGAACAGAGAGGCATCTACATTCTCTCAGTCGTAAGAGGAGATCCTGTATGCTAAATAGTTGCTTGGGGATTCTGCAGGCAGTGGGCCACTCAAACATGACAATCTTTGTATGAAGCTCCAGGAGCGTTCCACTTGCCCACTTCACCTTTTGTGCTGGTCATCTGTTAACTGTCTGTCTGCCTGCTTGATGCTTTGGAAAATAACTTTCTCCAATTCTATGTGATTATCTTAGCTCTCTAAGTCACGTTGCCCCACCCTGTTATTGATGAAGGGGTGTACGTAACACCCACTGCTGGTCAGGGTACCCTAAAACCTGGACATACAGCTGAAAAATAGGGGTGAGCATGTAACCTAAGCAAAATTTGAAGAAGAAAGGATAGGTGAGGAGTCAAAGGCATTTTACAATGTGAATTAGTAGTCTTTTGCTGCAAAACACATTACTCACAAAACATTCACAGCCTAAAACGCAAATTTCATAGTTCCCATATGTCAGAGACTGCAAGAATGGCTTAGCAGGGTCATCTGGCTTAGATTCTTTCAAAGGCCTGCAATATAGCGTCAGTAAAGGACTCAGTCAACTCTAAGTTCAACTGAAGGAATATATGCTTCCAAGGTCCCTCAGTTACTGTTAGAATTTTGTTCTCGGGAGCTATTGAACTAAGGGATTCAATTTCCCACTGATTGTTGGCCAAAGGCAATTTCCAGTTCCTTGTCTTTTTCGACTATCCATAGGGAAGCTGGCTTCCCCAGAGTGAGCAAGTAAGGGCTCAGAGAGGTAGTTGCAATAAAAGGGAGTGTGACAGCAAGATGGATGTCACAGTCTTTCACAATAAATCACAGAAGTGATAGCCCATCACTTTTGGCATATTCTATACATTTAAAGAAATACATTCTTTACATTTCTAGCTCCAGTCCATGCTCAGGGGGAGAAAATTATATGAAAGGATGTTAACCAGGAAGTGAGTATCATCTAGAGCCATGTTAGAAGTCTGACTACCCCAACAATGCTTCTATATATGTGAAACCAAAGCTGACACTAACTCATTTGGGACAAACAAACTAGAAAAGGTATTCTCCTCTCAAAAATCAGATGTAGCCCAGTTGTGCCTATGCCAAGATAAAAAGCATGTGTCCTTGGAGAATGCGTCCCCAGGTCTGAGCACGTGGGTTGACTCACAGAGACAACCATCATTGCAGTGCACACACCATAAAACTGAGAAGAGAAGCTCTGTGTGCACTATTGCCTCATTTCCTGCCAAAGAACAATTCTGCTTTAAATAATGATACTTTGAAAGTGAAGTCCAATCTCTCCTGTTTCAGAAGAGTAAAGGCTTTGATATGGAACACAATTAACCGTAATATCGCTCATTAAATAAGAGAACGCAAACGACATCTCTGAAACTGAGCCACTAGCTTTAAAGCACTATGGAAATATAAGGAATTACCCTTAGCTAGTCTGGTGAATGCAACTAAATAATCCCACCTAATACCAGCATTTTATTTTGAGTACCTTGTAATTAACTTGAGACTCTCATTCTACTTTTATTTAGCAAAGCTTTATTGAGTATCATTTTTTCTCTCATACTTTCAGGCAGGTAGGAGTCATGATGCCAAATAAAATCAACAGTGCCAGATATGGGTGGCTTTCCAAACAGATGACATCATTAGACACCTACATGGGCTCTAAGGGTCTCAAATGTTACATTTCCCTTACTCCAAACCATCTCGCTATCATTACTCTCTGTGCCTGAAACTCCCAAAGGAGGAGAGCTAACTCTTAGTGCCTACAATATACCACACACCAGACCATGTGGTTTATCTAAATTTGTTATAATCAGGTAACTTTCTGGGGCAACTATTTTCCATGCAGTATTTAGTTCTCAGGAGACTTTCATCTTGTGACTTTACCATCTCCAAACAAGCCCTCCTTCAGGCTGCTCAGAAGGAAGAGAGATTAAAGAATTTGGCCATGGCTTTTTACTGCCTTAGGCTGGAAACAATCTATGTCACTTTTGCTCATAGGCCATTGTCCAAAATTATTAACACAGCCTGGACAAACTCTAAAGGGGCTGAGAAGTCTGGTCTTCTGAGCCAAAAAGAACATGGCAAACTAATAACATCCACTACCACATCCACTATTTTCTTTCTACAAAAGATATTGCAAAGTCTTAGAAAGTACAGGTAACCCTTCCAGGGTGATTCAGCAGAGTGTGGATCAGAACTGAAGTCTGTCTGGTTCAAAACACAGGCTTTGTTTCATTTTCCACCACAACAACTTACCACTTGGTGGAACCATTCCTTTAGGAATTGCTTACTAAGACACTCATTTTCAAGTGGCATGCATTAAAAAGTACATTCTGAATGCCTTACCCCAATCTGATCCTAAGACAATGAGCTCTCTCCCATATATTAACAACTGTCACAGAGACTTTACCTTTCCTGAGTCTTTTTGCATCCCCTACTCATTGACAGACCATCTGAAAATTCTGTGTGTTGCTCTAAAACTTTATTCACAGTTAGCTGTTATTTAAGAGGCCACTTTTTCATTCTCCCTTTATTCAGTCTCTGCTTTCAGGAAAGACTTCAACATCCATGCTGTGTCATTCTAGTCAAGGAAAGTCAGTATATTCTATTTTCCATCGATCCCCTGTTCCTCCATCAGACACCACTAAGTGGTTACCTGAAGGAGGAAAGCACTGTCTGAGAAGAAGGGAGAATGTTTAATGAAGGAGGCTAGTGTTTAATGTCTTCCCTGAAAACCCTATGACTTGATGTTTTTCTTTCTACTGATTTTGTATTCCTGACTTAAAAAAACAAACAATGATAACAACAAAAATCCTAGTACAAAAGCATAGGAACACAATTATGGAAGACCTGAAGGCTGAATTGTCTGAGTAACAGCCTGCTAACTTGTCATCATTGCCAAAAGATGAATGGCAATGCCCGTTCTCACAAAATTTTTAGGAGAAGATAAACAATGTTTAAAAAGTGTAGCTCAGTAAAGAAGCTGACAAATACATTTGCATGTCCAGAGTAAAATGAGACCATGTCCTGCTAAGGTAATCAGTGAAGGCTTTGTGGGGGAATTGACATTTGATAATAATAAAAACAGTAATGGTAAAGTAGAAATAAAACCAAGTTAAAATGATAGATCTAATCATACCAGGAATTTCCCCAAACACTTTATATATTCATAACTCATTTATATACTTGGTGACTCATTTAGTCATTAGGAAAATTCTAGGAAATATTTATTTACTTATTCAATACATATTTACTGAGTCCCTGCTCTGTGCAGGCAGCCTATGAGCTGAGGTTATAGCAAAGAGCAAGATAGAAAATATTACTCCCTTGCCACTGTCTACTGAGAGCTATCACCATAATTTTTATTTTACACAAAACTGAGGTATGAAGGACTTAAGTATACTACTAAAGGTCACACACACTTTCAGTGTCCAAGCCAAGATTTGATTACAGCCAGTAAGGCACAGAGCATTTTTACTACATTTTTCCAACATGGGGTAATTGTGATAGTGACAGTAGACAGATTCCTAGGGTCCCCACTGAAACTTGACCTTCAGGCCAAAGATAGTCTAAAGCTTTAAAACCAAGCTACCAGTTCCAGATAAAATTCACAAAACAGAGTTAGAACTTTCATACCTGTTTTGCCTGCTTTCACTTGATTGGTTCTTTCTGAATGATGCCTTTTAACCAATCAAATGGTGCCTTTACCAAGCTTACCCATAAATCAGCTTGATTTCTCCATTCTAAGCCCATAAAAATCCCAGACTCAGCCTCATTTGGGTCCCACATTCGGGTCCCCTCTCACTGTCAAGGGCTTTTCTTTGGCTCAATAAATTCCACTCTGTCTTACCCCCTCTCGGGTGTCCAGATAGTTTACTCCTCTTGGTCACAGGATAAGGACCTGGAACTCACCAAACTGCTGGAGTGAAAGAACTGTAATACTCCTGCTTGCTGAGCCGTGGGTGGCAGGAGTAAAGGAGATGTAATACTCCCTCCAGCTCACCAAAGTATGAGAGTGGAGAAGCCATAACAATAGGATGATAATAATGAAAATAACAATAATGTCATAATAAATAAAAGTGCTATGTGGCTTTACATGGATACTTATATATAGTCCTGTGAATATAATAACTAGAATAGGTTTGTGACATGGCAAGATCCTTCATTCTTAAATCAGATCACCATATTTTAAATCTTAATACTTCCTGGTACTTGGCTGTGTTGCCTGTTGCTCAGTTGTCTCATCTGTAAACTAAGTTACACAACTAACCAATATCAAAGAAAACTGAGGTTTTTGCACTAGTATATTGACATGTGTCTCCCTCCTACATTTTAAGTGTTCTGAAGTTAGTGACATATCTGAGCACTTGTGTCCCAGTGCCTGACTCATTGAAACTGCTCAATAAAAATTTCATAAATGAGTGCAGGATTGTTTGAATAAGAAATCTTAATCTCCTTAAATAATTTTCAAGAATCAAAGCTCAGGGTATGAGCTCTATGAATTCAGGAACTTCACAGTATTCCAGAAACCATTCCAGAGACAAACACACATTGGAAAGATTATCCTTAGTCAATATGGGAAACTTATCATAAGCCAAGTTAAGCACCTGTGGCTATATTGAAGGCTCTGTATTCCCAAGGGTGACAGCTCTGTAGTGCAGGCCAAAAAGAGTGAACTTTTTCTGTCTCCCTATTGACCTTGGGTTTGGGACCAATTATAAAGAAATTGGGTCAGAAAGTAACTTCAGGCTGTACAATCTTTCCTAGCACAAGAATGGTTGCCCTGAAGCAGACAGACACTGCATTTGTGCATAATAATGCAAGCCACATCCTGATGTTCTAAACACATTATTGAATCCTGTGCAATTACAGAAATGCATGGATATGAGTTGCAGCTAGGCCATTTTCACAGTTGGCATGAAACAGGGAACTGATGTACTCAAGCTTCATCCATTTTCTCTTCCGCTAATGAATACTCCTTTTGTTCCAAAGTCTCCCAAGTGACTCCCCTGACAATGCAGGTAATTAATGGGCCATTCTTCTTGATTCCGATACTGTTGAAAATGTGAGAGACCTAATAATTGAATCTGCATCTAAACTTTCCCATCATCTAAGTGACTAAGTGTACATTAAATTATTAACAAATTTTCTTCTAGGAACTTCTTTATAGCTTATTGATAATGATCCTTTTACAAAAGAGAAAATGCATTTAGAAAAACTTTTCCAAATCAGACTGGAGGAGGAATTTTCTTTTTTTCTTCTTGAGATGAGATTTAAGATGTGACTTCAATAAAGTCAGAAAGGTATAGGGTCAATCATAAGGCTCTCAAAAAGTCAGAAGTAGTTAAGAAGTACAGGTTGACTTAGAAGATTGTGGTTTAATTTTTTTGATGACTTAAGGCTAAGAATTATTTTTAACTTTTTTTTAAAGTACTTTATTCTAGATATGAGTCCTTTGCAGAATATGTATGTGGTTTAAAAATATTCTTGTAAACCTGTAACTTGTCATTTTGTCCTTTTATTATTATTACTATAGTACTTTAAGTTCTGGGATGTATGTGCAGAACATGCAGTTTTGTTACATAGGTATACACATGCCGTGGTGGTTTGCCGCACCCATCAACCCATCATAAACATTAAGTATTTCTCATAATGCTATCCCACCCCCAGGCCCCCATCCCACGACAGACCCTGGTGTGTGAGGTAACCCTCCTTGTGTCCATGTGTTCTCATTGTTCAACTCCCACTTAAGAGTGAGAACATGTGGTATTTGGTTTTCTGTTCTTGTGTTAGTTTGCTGAGAATGATGATTTCCAGCTTCATCCTTATCCCTGCAAATGACATGAACTCATCCTTTTCCATGGCTGCATAGTAGTCCATGGTATATACATGCCACACTTTCTTTATCCAGTCTGTCATTGACGGGCATTTGGGTTGGTTCCAAGTCTTTGCTATTGTAAACAGGCCACAATAAACATATGTGTACATGTGTCTTTATAGTAGAATGATTTATAATCCTTTGCACACATACCTAGTAATGGGATTCCTGGGTCAAATGGTATTTCAGGTTCTAGATCCTCGAGGAATTGCAACAATGTCTTTCACAATGGTTGGACTAATTTATACTCCCAGCAACAGTGTAAAAGTGTTCCTATTTCTCCACATCCTCTCCACCATCTGTTGTTTCTTGACTTTTTAATGATCATCATTCTAACTGGCGTGAGGTAGTATCCCATCGTGGTATTGATTTGCATTTCTCCACTAACAAGTAATGATGAGCTTCGTTTCATATGTTTGCTAGCACATAAATGTCTTCTTTTGAGAACTATCTGTTCATTTCTTTTGCCCACTTTCTGATGGGGTTCTTTGTTTTTTTTCTTGTAAATTTGTTTAAGTTCCTTGTAGATTCTGGATATTGGCCCTTTGTCAGATGGATAGATTGCAAAAATTTTCTCCCATTCTGTAGGTTGCCTAATCACTCTGATGATTGTTTCTTTTGCTGTGCAGAAGCTCTTTAGTTTAATTAGATCCCATTTGTCAATTTTGGCTTTTGTTGCCATTGCTTTGGTGCTATAGTCATGAAGCCTTTGCCTATGCCTATATCCTGAATGGTATTGTCTAGGTTTTCTTCTAGAGTTTTCATGGTTTTAAGTCTTAAATTTAAGTCTTTAATCCATCTCAAGTTAATTTCTGGATAAGGTTTGAGGAAAAGATCCAGTTTCAGTTTTCTGCATATGGCTAGTCAGTTTTCCAAACACCATTTATTAAATAGGGAATCCTTTCCCCATTGCTTGTTTTTGTCATGTTTGTAGAAGATCAGATGGTTGTAGATGTGTGGCATTATTTTGAGGCCTCTGTTTTGTTCCATTCACTGATACATCTGTTTTGGTACCAGTACCATGCTGCTTTGATTACTGTAGCCTTGCAGTATAGTTTGAAGTCAGGTAGCATGATGCCTCCAGCTTTGTTGTTTTGCTTAGGATAGTCTTGGCTATATGGGCTATTTTTTGGTTCCATATGCAATTTAAAGTAGTTTTTTCTAATTCTGTGAAGAAAATCAATGATAGCTTGATTGGGATAGCATTGAATCTGTAAATTATTTTGGGCAGTATGGCCATTTTCACAATATTGATTCTTCCTATCCATAAGCATGGAATGTTTTTCCATTTGTGTCCTCTGTTACTTCCTTGAGCAGTGGTTTGTAGTTCTCCTTGAAGAAGTCCTTCAAATCCCTTGTAAGTTGTATTCCTATGTATGTTATACTCTTTCTGCAATTGTGAATGAGAGTTCACTCACAATTTGGCTCTCTGTTTTTATATTACTGATGTATAGGAATGCTTGTCACTTTTGCACATTGATTTTATATCCTGAGACTTTGCTGAAGTTGCTTATCAGCTTAAGGAGATTTCGGACTGAGATGATGGGGTTTTCTAAATATGCAATCATGTCATGTACAAACAGAGACAACTGGACTTCCTCTCTTCAAATCTTAATATGCTTTATTTTTTCCTCTTGCCTAATTATCCTGGCCAGAACTTCCAATACTAGGTTGAATAGGAGTGGTGAGAGGGAGCATCCTTGCCTTGTGCTAGTTTTCAAAAGGAATGTTTCCAGCTTTTGCCCATTCAGTATGATATTGGCTGTGCGTTTGTTATAAGTGGCTCTTATTATTTTGAGATACATTCCATCAATACCTGGTTTATTGGGATCTTTTAGCATGAAGTCATCTTGAATTTTATTGTAGTTCTTTTCTGCATCTGTTGAGATGTGATGGTTTACACTTATAGATTTGCGTATGTTGAACCAGCCTTGCATCCCAGGGATGAAGCCAACTTGTTCTTAGTGGATAAGCTGTTTGATATGCTGCTGGATTCATTTTGCAGTATTTTATTCAGGATCTTCACTTTGATATTCATCAGGGATATTGACTTGAAATTTTCTTTTTTAGTTGTGTCTCTGCCAGGTTGTGGTATCAGGATGATGCTGGCCTCATAACATGAGTTATGGAGAAGTCCCTCTTTTTCTATTGTGTGGAATAGTTTCAGAAGGAATGGTACTAGCTCTTTTTTGTACCTCTGGTAGATTTCAGCTGTGAGTCTGTCTGGTCCTGGGCTTTTGCTGGTTGGTAGACTATTAATTACTGCTTCAATTTCAGAACTTGTTATTGGCCTATTCAGGGATTTGACTTCTTCCTGGCTTAGTCTTGGGAGGGTATATGTGTCTAAGAATTTATCCATTTCTTCTAGGTTTTCTAGTTTATTTGCATAGAGGTGTTTATAGTATTCACTGATGGTAGTTTGTGTTTCTCTGGGATCAGTGGTGATATCCACTGATCCCAGAGAAATACATTTTTTATTTGGTCTGTCATTTTTTATTGTGTCTATTTGATTCTTCTCTCTATTCTTCTTTATTAGTCTGGCCAGTGGTCTATCTATTTTGTTAATCTTTTTAAAAAACCACCTCCTGGATTCACTGATTTTTTTTGAAAGGTTTTTTATGTCTCTGTCTCCTTCAGTTCTGCTCTAGTTTTAGTTATTTCGTGTCTTCTGCTAGCTTTTGAATTTGTTTGCTCTTGCTTCTCTAGTTCTTTTAATTGTGATGTTAGGGTGTCAATTTTAGATCTTTCCCACTTTTTCTGGTAGAGATTTAGTCTATACATTTCCCTCTAAACACTGCTTTAGCTGTGTCCCAGAGATTCTGCTACATTGTCTCTTTGTTCTCATTGGTTTTAAAGAACATCTTTATTTCTGCCTTAATTTCATTATTTACCTAATAGTCATTCAGGAGCAGGTTGTTCAGTTTCCATGTATTTGTGTGGTTTTAAGTGAGTTTCTTAATCCTCAGTCTAATTTGATTGCATTGTGTTCTGAGAGACTGTTATGATTTCTGTTCTTTTGCATTTGCTAAGGAGTATTTTACTTCCAATTATGTGGTTAACTTTAGAATAAGTGTGATGAGATGCTGAGAAGAATGTATATTCTGTTAATTTGGGGTGGAGAGTTCTGTAGATAATTAGGTCTGCTTGGTCCAGAGCAGAGTTCGTGTCCTGAATATCCTTGTTAATTTTCTGTCTTGTTAATCTGTCTAATATTAAGAGTGGTGTGTTAAAGTCTCTCACTACTATTTCATGTGAGTCCAAGTCTCTTTCTAGGCCTCTAAGAATTTACTTTATGAATCTGGGTGCTCCTATATTGGGTGCATATATATGTAAGATAGCCCTTTTTGTGTCTATCCCTTTACCATTATGCAATGCCTTTCTTTGCCTTTTTTGATCTTTATTGGTTTAAAGTTTGTTTTTATCTGAGACTAGGATTGCAACCCCTCTATTTTTTTGCTTTCTATTTTCTTGGTATATATTCCTCTATCCCTTTATTTTCAGCCTGTGCTTGTTTTTGCATGTGAGATGGGGCTCCTGAATACAGCACACTGATGGATCTTGACTCTTTATCCAATTTGCTGGTCTGTGTCTTTTAACTGGGGGATTTGCTCATTTACATTTAAGATTAATACTGTTATATGTGAATTTGATCCTGCCATTATGATGCTAGCTGGTTAGTTTGCCTGTTAGTCGATGCAGTTTCTTCATCGCATCGATGGTCTTTACAATATGGTATGTTTTTGCAGTGGCTGGTATTGGTTTTTCCTTTCCATATTTAGTGCTTTCTTCAGGAGCTCTTGTAAGGCAGGCCTGTTGGTGAAATTTCTCAGCATTTGCTTGTCTGCAAAGGATTTTATTTCTCCTTCACTTATGAAGCCTAGTTTTGCTGAATATTAAATTCTAGTTTGAAAATTCTTTTCTTTCAGAATGTTGAATATTGGTCCCCACTCTCTTCTGGCTTGTAGGGTTTCTGCAGAGAGATCCATTGTTGGCCTGATATGCTTCCCTTTGTAGGTAACCTTGATCTTTCTCTCTGGCTGCCCTTAACATTTTTTCCTTATTTCAGCCTTGCTGAATCTGGTGATTATGTGACTTGGGGTTGCTCTTCTTGAGGAGTATCTTTGTGGTGTTCTCTATATTTTCTGAATTTGAATGTTGGCCTGTCTTGCTAGGTTGGGGAAGTTCTCTTGGATGATATCTTGAAGAGTATTTTCCAGCTTGGTTCCATTCTCCTCATCCCTTTCAGGCACACTAATCAAACCTAAGTTTCCTCTTTTCACATAGTCCCATGTTTCTTAAAGACTTTCTTCCTTTCATTCTTTTTTCTCTAACCTGGTCTTCACACTTTATTTGATTAAGTTGATCTCCAGTCTCTGATATCCTTTGTTCCACATTATCGATTTGGGTATTGATAGTTGTGTATGCTTCACAAAGTTCTCATGCTGTGTTTTTTAGCTCCATCAGGTCATTTATGTTCTTCTCTAAACTGGTTATCCTATTTAGCAATTCCTGTAATTTTTCCCCAAAGTTCTTAGCTTCCTTGCATTGGTTTGGAATATGCTCCTTTAGCTCAGAGGAGTTTATTATTGTCCACCTTCTGAAGCCTACTTTTGTCAATTCATCAAACTCGTTCTCCATCCAGTTTTGATCCCTTGTTGGTGAGGAGTTGTGACACTTTGGAGAAGAGGCATTCTGATTTTGGGAATTTTCAGCCGTTTTGCATTGATTTTTCCTCATCTTCATGGATTTATTTACCCTTGATCTTTGATGTTGGTGACCTTCAGATGGGGTTTTTATGTTGATGTCCTTTTTGTTATGCTATTCCTTTCTGTTTTTTTAGTTTTCCTTCTAACAATCAGGCCCCTCTGCTGCAGGTCTGCTGGAGTTTGCTGGAGGTCCACTCCAGACCCTGTTTGCTTGGGTATCAGCAGCCAAGGCTGAAGAACAGCAAAGATTGCTGCCTGCTCCTTCCTCTGGAAGCTTTGTCCCAGAATGGCATCAGCCAGATGCCAGCCAGAGCTCTTCTGCATCAGGTGTCTGTTGACTCCTGCTGGGAGGTGACTCCCAGTGAGGAGGTACAGTGGTCAGGGTCCCACTTGAGGAGGTAGTCTGTCCCTTAGCAGTGTTCAGGTGCTGTGCTGGCAGACTTGCTGCTCTCTTCAGAGCTAGTAGGCAAGACCATTTCAGTCTGCTGAAGCTGCACCCACAGCCACCCCTTCCCCCAAGTGCTCTATCCCAGGGAGATGGGAATTTTATCTATAAGCCCCTGACTGTGACTTCTGCCTTTCTTTCAGAGATGCTCTGCCCAGAAAGGAGGAATCTAGAGAGGCAGCCTGGCTACAGTGGCTTTGCAGAGCTGTAGTGGGCTCCACCCAGTTCAAACTTCCTGGTTGCTTTGTTCAACAATAAGGGGAAATCTGCCTGCTCAAGCCTTAGTAATGGCAGATGCCCCTCCTTCCACCAAGCTCAAGCATTTCTTGTTGACTTCAGACTGCTGTGCTGGCAGGGAGAATTTCAAGCCAGTGGATCTTAGCTTGCTAGCCTCCATGGGAGTGGAATCTGCTGAGCTAGACCATTTGGCTCCCCGGCTTCAGCCCCTTTCCAGGGGAGTGAACAGTTCTTTCTCGATGGCATTCCAAGTGCCACTGGAACTGAAAAAAAGTGCCACTGGTGTATGAAAAGAACTCCTGTAGCTAGCACAGTATGTTCCCAAACAGCAACCCAGTTTTGTGCTTGAAACCCAGGGCCCTGGTGGTGTAGGCACCCAAGGGAATTCCTGGTCTGCGAGTTGCAAAGACCTTGGTAAATGTAATATCTGGGCTGGAATGCACTGCTCCTCAGGGCACAGTCCCTCACGGCTTCCCTTGGCTAGAGGAGGGAGTTCTCCAACCTCTCACACTTCCTGGGTGAGGCGACACCCCACCCTGCTTCAGCTCACCCTTTGTGGGCTGCACCCATTGTCTAACCAATCCCAGTGAAATGAGCTGAGTACCTCAGTTGGAAATGCAGAAATCACCTGCCTTCTGTGTTGATCTCACTGGAAACTACAGACCGGAGCTGTTTCTATGCTATAGTCTTGCCAGCCACCTGCCTATTTTTAACTTTGGGATAAAAAATTTCAGATGTGGTAACTTTCAAAGTCAAAAGTAATAATATTTAATGCTTCTGAGGTTATTTGATTTAAAAAAAAATTGTTTAAATCAATTATCTCCAGTATCTCAGCAATAGAGATTAAAATAGGGTTGGCTCTGATTTTTTGGAGTAGGCAATGCAAATGAAAGTCTGAGAAGTTATAAATGTTTCAGCCACACAGAAATCTACCTTTTCTGAAGCTGATCTTAGGAAATGTTAGTGTGAGTTTCTTCTTCCTCTCCTGAAGGAAATTCTACCCTGACTTCAAGTGTACAAGGCAGGATAAGCTAATTTAGAAGATGCTCTAGTTTATGAATTGTTCAAATAAAAATTTCCTGTACCTGAGGAATACAGTGGCATTTTCTTGCACTCAAGGTAATATGCTATATCCAGAGAAAAATTAGCATAGATTTTACAATCATTTACACTAAAATATTCCACACATTATATTAACCATTTGAGGAGACACAAGATGAACAATAATTACTCACGAAAAACTATCAGTTGCTATTTTATGGCTTTCATAGTAACGTGAACAACATGTGACGGAAACAAGCAGTTGAGAAAAATATTTTTGAGAATATATTATCAGGAATCACGGTGGAAGACTACTTCCCAGGCAGAAGGAAAGAGAATTAGAGAGACAAGAAAGA
This sequence comes from Cebus imitator, assembly GCF_001604975.1. Lineage (NCBI taxonomy): Eukaryota > Metazoa > Chordata > Mammalia > Primates > Cebidae > Cebus > Cebus imitator. The sequence goes on from NW_016107442.1 coordinate 3,156,022, forward strand.
AAGTGATAATCTATTTAGGGAACCACAAATTGGCAGTTCAGAATGTCAATATCCAAAGAGTCAGAGATTGGAACAATATGAAAAGAGTTTTGAATGCTTTGTTAAGAAATCAGTATGTTGTGACAGCTTTTCTTAAATGCCAGTGTCCCATAAGATATTAAGCAACTTGCCTCAGAAACATACATTTTAGAGTCAAATAAGTTTGAGAAATGGTGAATGCTAAGTCCACTAGCCTGGAGATCCAAAAATCACCCTAGATGTTAAAAACTCAGACAAGCCTTGAAGAAAAGAAGTCTATATAACATGTTGGTTCCACCTAACATTTTCTAATTCATTTTATCATGGAACAAACTTGCCCCCTCTTCCTATATACAGACATACATTCCTTTCTTCTTTCTTCCTTCTTTCCTGTAATTATCTTTCCTGGATACCTATTAACACCTACTACTATTCACAACTGTGATCCATTGCAGGTTTTTAATGAGGAGAATGACATCATCAGATTTGCATCCGGAGTAATACATGAAGGGTGGATTAAAGTAATTTCAGACTAGAAGTAGATAGACTAAATCAAAAGCTACAGCATTAACGTGATCAAAGCAAAAAGAAAAGAACAGCATACTAACTGATGCATCTGTGATATATTACTGGTGGTTACTTTAAGATAGAAAAGAGAAAAAGCAGGTTCAAAAAAGAAGATGCACTGTTTAGCTTTGGAAATTTATGGCTTCTGTGGCACGCTTCTGGAGGTGTCTAGAAAGCAGTTCAAGATGTGCAGGAAGGATTCAGAAGAACACCTGAAGCATGGTGTTAGGAATCATCAATATTTCATTGATTTGTGAAGCAAGACAAATGTTAAACTTGTAAGCAATATATTATGTTAATGCTAATTTTTGACATGGATCCAAATCTATTGCAAGCCCAAACTTGCAGTGTCTATTATTAACTTGTAGAGGAATGAGTCTGATTCTGACCTCTCAGTTTTCCCAAAGAGTGAATTGCAATAAACCACATGGACCAAATTCAGTTACCTGGTTATCCAGTGTAGATCTTCATTGATTTATTCTTTCACATATACACTCTTTCTTTTATTCCTGCTTTCATACCTTTTATAATGCATCCATATGTTTGTTCACCAGTTATTCATTATACATTTGACAGCAATTGAATGGCACTTTACCAGGGAGCTAGCAGAGAGAGTAAAGTGATAAATGAGACAAGATCACTGCCTTGAAGGAGCACACAATTTAATTGAAGAAACGACATAAACCCAACAGGTAAGAGTGTCATGTTTGACATGGCTTTACGGCTTTGAAAAAAAAAAGTAGTTCATTTTAGCTTAAGTGTTGGTGAAGATACCTGGAAAAGGCTTCATGGAGGGGATGGACCTTCAGCTTGGACTTAAAGATGATTTGTGGAGAATTTTAGTCAAAAGGGGCAACTGGGCAAAGATTATGTTTTACGATAAAAAATTCATTTATGAATTTATAATTTTACAAGTTAAGATAANTGGTCTATCTATTTTGTTAATCTTTTTAAAAAACCACCTCCTGGATTCACTGATTTTTTTTGAAAGGTTTTTTATGTCTCTGTCTCCTTCAGTTCTGCTCTAGTTTTAGTTATTTCGTGTCTTCTGCTAGCTTTTGAATTTGTTTGCTCTTGCTTCTCTAGTTCTTTTAATTGTGATGTTAGGGTGTCAATTTTAGATCTTTCCCACTTTTTCTGGTAGAGATTTAGTCTATACATTTCCCTCTAAACACTGCTTTAGCTGTGTCCCAGAGATTCTGCTACATTGTCTCTTTGTTCTCATTGGTTTTAAAGAACATCTTTATTTCTGCCTTAATTTCATTATTTACCTAATAGTCATTCAGGAGCAGGTTGTTCAGTTTCCATGTATTTGTGTGGTTTTAAGTGAGTTTCTTAATCCTCAGTCTAATTTGATTGCATTGTGTTCTGAGAGACTGTTATGATTTCTGTTCTTTTGCATTTGCTAAGGAGTATTTTACTTCCAATTATGTGGTTAACTTTAGAATAAGTGTGATGAGATGCTGAGAAGAATGTATATTCTGTTAATTTGGGGTGGAGAGTTCTGTAGATAATTAGGTCTGCTTGGTCCAGAGCAGAGTTCGTGTCCTGAATATCCTTGTTAATTTTCTGTCTTGTTAATCTGTCTAATATTAAGAGTGGTGTGTTAAAGTCTCTCACTACTATTTCATGTGAGTCCAAGTCTCTTTCTAGGCCTCTAAGAATTTACTTTATGAATCTGGGTGCTCCTATATTGGGTGCATATATATGTAAGATAGCCCTTTTTGTGTCTATCCCTTTACCATTATGCAATGCCTTTCTTTGCCTTTTTTGATCTTTATTGGTTTAAAGTTTGTTTTTATCTGAGACTAGGATTGCAACCCCTCTATTTTTTTGCTTTCTATTTTCTTGGTATATATTCCTCTATCCCTTTATTTTCAGCCTGTGCTTGTTTTTGCATGTGAGATGGGGCTCCTGAATACAGCACACTGATGGATCTTGACTCTTTATCCAATTTGCTGGTCTGTGTCTTTTAACTGGGGGATTTGCTCATTTACATTTAAGATTAATACTGTTATATGTGAATTTGATCCTGCCATTATGATGCTAGCTGGTTAGTTTGCCTGTTAGTCGATGCAGTTTCTTCATCGCATCGATGGTCTTTACAATATGGTATGTTTTTGCAGTGGCTGGTATTGGTTTTTCCTTTCCATATTTAGTGCTTTCTTCAGGAGCTCTTGTAAGGCAGGCCTGTTGGTGAAATTTCTCAGCATTTGCTTGTCTGCAAAGGATTTTATTTCTCCTTCACTTATGAAGCCTAGTTTTGCTGAATATTAAATTCTAGTTTGAAAATTCTTTTCTTTCAGAATGTTGAATATTGGTCCCCACTCTCTTCTGGCTTGTAGGGTTTCTGCAGAGAGATCCATTGTTGGCCTGATATGCTTCCCTTTGTAGGTAACCTTGATCTTTCTCTCTGGCTGCCCTTAACATTTTTTCCTTATTTCAGCCTTGCTGAATCTGGTGATTATGTGACTTGGGGTTGCTCTTCTTGAGGAGTATCTTTGTGGTGTTCTCTATATTTTCTGAATTTGAATGTTGGCCTGTCTTGCTAGGTTGGGGAAGTTCTCTTGGATGATATCTTGAAGAGTATTTTCCAGCTTGGTTCCATTCTCCTCATCCCTTTCAGGCACACTAATCAAACCTAAGTTTCCTCTTTTCACATAGTCCCATGTTTCTTAAAGACTTTCTTCCTTTCATTCTTTTTTCTCTAACCTGGTCTTCACACTTTATTTGATTAAGTTGATCTCCAGTCTCTGATATCCTTTGTTCCACATTATCGATTTGGGTATTGATAGTTGTGTATGCTTCACAAAGTTCTCATGCTGTGTTTTTTAGCTCCATCAGGTCATTTATGTTCTTCTCTAAACTGGTTATCCTATTTAGCAATTCCTGTAATTTTTCCCCAAAGTTCTTAGCTTCCTTGCATTGGTTTGGAATATGCTCCTTTAGCTCAGAGGAGTTTATTATTGTCCACCTTCTGAAGCCTACTTTTGTCAATTCATCAAACTCGTTCTCCATCCAGTTTTGATCCCTTGTTGGTGAGGAGTTGTGACACTTTGGAGAAGAGGCATTCTGATTTTGGGAATTTTCAGCCGTTTTGCATTGATTTTTCCTCATCTTCATGGATTTATTTACCCTTGATCTTTGATGTTGGTGACCTTCAGATGGGGTTTTTATGTTGATGTCCTTTTTGTTATGCTATTCCTTTCTGTTTTTTTAGTTTTCCTTCTAACAATCAGGCCCCTCTGCTGCAGGTCTGCTGGAGTTTGCTGGAGGTCCACTCCAGACCCTGTTTGCTTGGGTATCAGCAGCCAAGGCTGAAGAACAGCAAAGATTGCTGCCTGCTCCTTCCTCTGGAAGCTTTGTCCCAGAATGGCATCAGCCAGATGCCAGCCAGAGCTCTTCTGCATCAGGTGTCTGTTGACTCCTGCTGGGAGGTGACTCCCAGTGAGGAGGTACAGTGGTCAGGGTCCCACTTGAGGAGGTAGTCTGTCCCTTAGCAGTGTTCAGGTGCTGTGCTGGCAGACTTGCTGCTCTCTTCAGAGCTAGTAGGCAAGACCATTTCAGTCTGCTGAAGCTGCACCCACAGCCACCCCTTCCCCCAAGTGCTCTATCCCAGGGAGATGGGAATTTTATCTATAAGCCCCTGACTGTGACTTCTGCCTTTCTTTCAGAGATGCTCTGCCCAGAAAGGAGGAATCTAGAGAGGCAGCCTGGCTACAGTGGCTTTGCAGAGCTGTAGTGGGCTCCACCCAGTTCAAACTTCCTGGTTGCTTTGTTCAACAATAAGGGGAAATCTGCCTGCTCAAGCCTTAGTAATGGCAGATGCCCCTCCTTCCACCAAGCTCAAGCATTTCTTGTTGACTTCAGACTGCTGTGCTGGCAGGGAGAATTTCAAGCCAGTGGATCTTAGCTTGCTAGCCTCCATGGGAGTGGAATCTGCTGAGCTAGACCATTTGGCTCCCCGGCTTCAGCCCCTTTCCAGGGGAGTGAACAGTTCTTTCTCGATGGCATTCCAAGTGCCACTGGAACTGAAAAAAAGTGCCACTGGTGTATGAAAAGAACTCCTGTAGCTAGCACAGTATGTTCCCAAACAGCAACCCAGTTTTGTGCTTGAAACCCAGGGCCCTGGTGGTGTAGGCACCCAAGGGAATTCCTGGTCTGCGAGTTGCAAAGACCTTGGTAAATGTAATATCTGGGCTGGAATGCACTGCTCCTCAGGGCACAGTCCCTCACGGCTTCCCTTGGCTAGAGGAGGGAGTTCTCCAACCTCTCACACTTCCTGGGTGAGGCGACACCCCACCCTGCTTCAGCTCACCCTTTGTGGGCTGCACCCATTGTCTAACCAATCCCAGTGAAATGAGCTGAGTACCTCAGTTGGAAATGCAGAAATCACCTGCCTTCTGTGTTGATCTCACTGGAAACTACAGACCGGAGCTGTTTCTATGCTATAGTCTTGCCAGCCACCTGCCTATTTTTAACTTTGGGATAAAAAATTTCAGATGTGGTAACTTTCAAAGTCAAAAGTAATAATATTTAATGCTTCTGAGGTTATTTGATTTAAAAAAAAATTGTTTAAATCAATTATCTCCAGTATCTCAGCAATAGAGATTAAAATAGGGTTGGCTCTGATTTTTTGGAGTAGGCAATGCAAATGAAAGTCTGAGAAGTTATAAATGTTTCAGCCACACAGAAATCTACCTTTTCTGAAGCTGATCTTAGGAAATGTTAGTGTGAGTTTCTTCTTCCTCTCCTGAAGGAAATTCTACCCTGACTTCAAGTGTACAAGGCAGGATAAGCTAATTTAGAAGATGCTCTAGTTTATGAATTGTTCAAATAAAAATTTCCTGTACCTGAGGAATACAGTGGCATTTTCTTGCACTCAAGGTAATATGCTATATCCAGAGAAAAATTAGCATAGATTTTACAATCATTTACACTAAAATATTCCACACATTATATTAACCATTTGAGGAGACACAAGATGAACAATAATTACTCACGAAAAACTATCAGTTGCTATTTTATGGCTTTCATAGTAACGTGAACAACATGTGACGGAAACAAGCAGTTGAGAAAAATATTTTTGAGAATATATTATCAGGAATCACGGTGGAAGACTACTTCCCAGGCAGAAGGAAAGAGAATTAGAGAGACAAGAAAGAAAGTGATAATCTATTTAGGGAACCACAAATTGGCAGTTCAGAATGTCAATATCCAAAGAGTCAGAGATTGGAACAATATGAAAAGAGTTTTGAATGCTTTGTTAAGAAATCAGTATGTTGTGACAGCTTTTCTTAAATGCCAGTGTCCCATAAGATATTAAGCAACTTGCCTCAGAAACATACATTTTAGAGTCAAATAAGTTTGAGAAATGGTGAATGCTAAGTCCACTAGCCTGGAGATCCAAAAATCACCCTAGATGTTAAAAACTCAGACAAGCCTTGAAGAAAAGAAGTCTATATAACATGTTGGTTCCACCTAACATTTTCTAATTCATTTTATCATGGAACAAACTTGCCCCCTCTTCCTATATACAGACATACATTCCTTTCTTCTTTCTTCCTTCTTTCCTGTAATTATCTTTCCTGGATACCTATTAACACCTACTACTATTCACAACTGTGATCCATTGCAGGTTTTTAATGAGGAGAATGACATCATCAGATTTGCATCCGGAGTAATACATGAAGGGTGGATTAAAGTAATTTCAGACTAGAAGTAGATAGACTAAATCAAAAGCTACAGCATTAACGTGATCAAAGCAAAAAGAAAAGAACAGCATACTAACTGATGCATCTGTGATATATTACTGGTGGTTACTTTAAGATAGAAAAGAGAAAAAGCAGGTTCAAAAAAGAAGATGCACTGTTTAGCTTTGGAAATTTATGGCTTCTGTGGCACGCTTCTGGAGGTGTCTAGAAAGCAGTTCAAGATGTGCAGGAAGGATTCAGAAGAACACCTGAAGCATGGTGTTAGGAATCATCAATATTTCATTGATTTGTGAAGCAAGACAAATGTTAAACTTGTAAGCAATATATTATGTTAATGCTAATTTTTGACATGGATCCAAATCTATTGCAAGCCCAAACTTGCAGTGTCTATTATTAACTTGTAGAGGAATGAGTCTGATTCTGACCTCTCAGTTTTCCCAAAGAGTGAATTGCAATAAACCACATGGACCAAATTCAGTTACCTGGTTATCCAGTGTAGATCTTCATTGATTTATTCTTTCACATATACACTCTTTCTTTTATTCCTGCTTTCATACCTTTTATAATGCATCCATATGTTTGTTCACCAGTTATTCATTATACATTTGACAGCAATTGAATGGCACTTTACCAGGGAGCTAGCAGAGAGAGTAAAGTGATAAATGAGACAAGATCACTGCCTTGAAGGAGCACACAATTTAATTGAAGAAACGACATAAACCCAACAGGTAAGAGTGTCATGTTTGACATGGCTTTACGGCTTTGAAAAAAAAAAGTAGTTCATTTTAGCTTAAGTGTTGGTGAAGATACCTGGAAAAGGCTTCATGGAGGGGATGGACCTTCAGCTTGGACTTAAAGATGATTTAGTTTTGTCTAACAGACAAATGAGTGGTGGAGAATTTTAGTCAAAAGGGGCAACTGGGCAAAGATTATGTTTTACGATAAAAAATTCATTTATGAATTTATAATTTTACAAGTTAAGATAACTCATGTTCCTTTTAGTTTTTATTTAAACGAAGCTTAGTAATTGGCTAGACTGATTATTTCAATAATCAATTGGTTGCCTAGATACATTATAAACGGAGCCACAGTGGAGCCAAATGGTTTACTTTTATATGCTTTTTAGATCTTGGATTCCCAGTGTAACTAAAAGTACAACATAAGTTTTATGACTTGTAGACTTCTTATGGTACTTAGTATTCTTATTCCTCTACAAGTTAATAATAAACTCTGCAAGTTTGGGTTTGCAGTGGATTTGGATCCATGTCAAAAATTAGCATTAGCATAATATGTTGTTTACAAGTTTAACATTTGCATTGCTTCACAAATCAATGAAATATTGACGATTCCTAACACCATGTTTCAAGTGCTCTTCTGAATCCTTCCTGCACATCTTGAACTGCTTTCTAGGCATCTCTCCAGAAATGTGCCACAGAAGTCACAATTTTTCAAAACCAAACAATGGATCTTCTTTTTTGAAACTGCTCTCTTTTCTGTCTTAAAGTAATCACCAGCAATGCATGAAAGTTGCATCAGTTAGTGTGGAATTTTAGGCCATTAGGAAACCAGGGCTCACAGAAGTCCAGGGAGACCCCATTTACTTCATTTTATCAACAGAGAAACAGTCATTGAGTTTCTGTTTAGAGAACTGAGGAGCCGCCATTCGGCCCCCTGGGAATTGAGTGAGCGCAGAGCAGAGCAAAGTTGGAGAGACAGGCAAAGACTAAGGGAAGTTGCCTTTTATCCACACTAGGGATGCTCTCAGGATTGAAGAACTAGTTTGTGAATGTCTCAAAGAAAAGCAAACGGATGTCCCGGAGTCTGGGACAGGACCTGAAAGTGTAAGTGCGCAAGGCTGGACATGCAAAGCGTGTCTTTTGTGTGTGCATAAGCATAGTGTTCCTGTATTCAGGCCTCTTTTCTTGTGAATAAGAATATTCAGCTCTTTTCCTCTAGGCGTATGTCGTGTAGGTATGAGTGTGTGGACACAAAGGCTTCCAGGATATTTGCCTGCCACTACACTATGATGCAGGTGTGTGGGCAAGTTAGGCGCAGCTTCTGCTACTGGGCTTGTTTCTGCATTTGGTAGTCTGGGCAGGTTGATGTGTGCCTGGGTACCAGTTGGCACAAGTAGATTCTAGATCATCCTTGAAGGACTTGAAGTGGGTGAAAGATGGTGGCCATCTCTTTTCCTAGTCAGGGCTTTTGGGGTTTGTTGGTGGTTGAGTTCAATTCTATAACCAGGAACCTGAAGCTTTCTGAGTGATTGTCAATGTATCAAAAACCTTAAGCCAGTCACGGTGGCTCATGCCTGTAATCCCAGCACTTTGGGAGGCTGAGGTGGGAAGATCACCTGAGGTCGGGAGTTCAAGAGAACTGAGGAGCCAGTCATCATGCACCGGGTTTAGATGAAGAAATGGGGAGGAAAGTTGTTTACATGGTAATAGCTTTTGCCCAGAACATCACACACTGAATCTGAAAAGGCCAAAACCAGGGGAAAATGTCAGACACTGGCAAAAAATATTACAAAAGCTGATTATGTAAACCTTGTCTTGTTTGAACGGTAAAGACTGTAATCCACAGCTCAAGTTCAAATTTCCTGTGTAAATATTGTTAGTTTTGAATGTTAATCTGAGTTTCCATGTTTGATTGTGGGGAGCGGGGCTGCAAATATTGATCGCCATGAAATGACAGCAAAGATTCACTTCTAAAAAGGAAGCTGAGGAGCACATTCACATGAACCCAAGTAATAAATGATATCTTGGGAGTCTGACTTATTTCCAAGCCGAAGGGCAATTATTTCTTCTTTTACCTTGCTTCTTCAGCCTCCTTTCCATTGACCAAATACATATCCCATATATGAGCACATGAACAATAAGAGCTAAAACAAACAATCCAAGTAGCCAAACACCATGGCAGCAGAACCACATTTGACACCACTAACACAACAGTGAATTTCCACAGATTTCAGAGTCACCACCAGAATTCTTGCCTGATTCTCCCATTATGAAGCCCTGCTTTCCTAATGAACCACTGGGAATCATTTCTTCATGCCATGCTTCCTAATAATTGACAAACCCAAGGTGTGATGGAAGGCAAGGGAGATAAAGCTCATAACAGAGAATCTCCAATGGGCAAAAACTAGCTGCCCCAGACATGATTTGCTTTTGCAATTAGAAAGATCGGATTATAGTGGGGAGATGCAATTTTGCAGAAAGTTAATGAGCTAAACACTCCATGGTGTGAGAGATGCCAACAGACCTAATCTTGGCATTATTCTTCCTACAACAATTTCCTAATAAATGGAGTATATGGATTCAATACATAGTTCTACATGATATCATTGGGTTGGTCATATTTATAGATAGACTTTTTCATATGTGACTGAAGCACCAAATTTTAGAGGATGTGGAGAAGTGAGGCAAAAATCTTGATATGGGGCAAAGGACAAATAATTCCTTGTGAACACAATACAGAATTTGGACCAAATGTAGAGCTGATAGTTTCCTTGAAGCATTCAGTTCCTGAAATTCTTCTCTTTGCTTTATCTATATGCAAAAAGCCCAAATGTTGCACAGACACAAGAGAAGGGCACAATTGAATTTAGTGTTATCCGCTTCAATAGGTCCCAAATGCCAGTGAGTGGATGGGTATAGATTATTACAAAGTTCTTATTACCCCAAGAAAATGTCCCAGAAAATAAAGATGGTAAAGTAAGAATTTCAGAGACTAAATGATTATTTTTAATTCTAAAATTATGTCCTCACTTCTTTACTAATGTAAAAATATTCTCTTTTATCCTATGATGGTAGGGGCAAACAGCATTATAGCTTTGTTTCCTTTTATTTTTGTTTACTTGCCAGAAGAAACAGCAACTCTATAACAAATCCATGATTAAAAACATATGTCATCTTACAAAATGTAGTAATATATGGGAAATAATATAAGAAACACTTATGTTTCTTAAGCTTTCCAGTTATAATTATCAACAATGTATCTTTTGGTAGATAGTTCTATGATTTTTATATAATTACACAGCTCAGAGGAAGCAGTCTTCTTTGACCTTCAATATCAGTGGCCTATGATTATAGATGACAGAGCCAGGACTAGATTTTTAATTTCCAGACTCCAGATCACCCCCTAATAATCAGAGATGCCCTTGGGACAAGTGGTAAGTCGTGCTCAAAAGAATTCCCACAGATAGATGTTCTGAGGGAATGCAAAGCATCTGAGCAAGATGTAAAAATTAAAAATAAAATTGAGCAGTTAACATGATAAATTGTCTCTGTCCCAGCAGGATCTTGTAGTTCCAAGATCTTTGTAAGCAGATAAAGCTAAATAAACCAGTTTCCTCAATTATACCATCCTGCCCCAACAGAAGCATCAATTTTGAGAGCCCTTCAGACGAGAGTACATTTGTGGTAGTCCAGGAGTCCATTAGGAAATTCTAGCACATTGCTGGAGCAAAATTCCAAGAATAGATGTATTGTTAAGAAGTGGCACAGCTCACTGCCAAGGGAGAGCCCCTTGGCCCAGAATTCTCCCATAGGGAATACTGAAAGTATAATGAGTGTGAGTCCAAATATCCCAGCCCAGTAGGCCCACTTCTTACCCACTCCAACCAGAATACAGCGCATCCATAGCAGGGTTGATCAGGCAGAAAAAGAAATCTGTGAACTAAAAGACAAGCCATCTGAAACTATCCAGTCGGAAGGGAAAAGAGAAGAAGAAAAAATAAGAAAAGCCTGCAGGATTTATGAGATAGCATCAAGGAGTTAAATTTGTATTATGGAGCCTAGAAAAAGGAGCGTGAGAGAAAGGGAAAGAACCTTTAAAGAAATAATGACAGGCCTGCGCCGTGGCCCATGCCTGTAATCTCAGCACTTTGGGAAGCCATGGTGGGCAGATCACTGGAGCTCTCTACACCGGCCTTAGAAGTAATGCTAACGTAAGCCCTTAAGTGGAAACAAAAGAATGCTAATTCAGATCAGCAAGACTGAATAGTTGAGAGAGGCTTGGAGCAGGGAGGAAAGGCAGTGAACCCTAATAATCACTCTAAGATCTCAACCCCTCTTCTGTGGAGCCCCCAACTTGTTGATGGGCATCCTAATATTCCACACACCTCACCACAACTCCCAGGCAGGTTTCTTGAGCGTGTCCCTGTAGACAGAAAGTACCAGTGTCTCATGCAAACAACCAGCTTAACTTTGTGGAATTGACAGTAGGCAGACACACTTGAGTATTTCAAGGCACCATCATAGGAAAATAAATAAATAAATAAAAAGCACAGGGCTATCAGCACCAGCCTGGTTTAGCAAGATCTTGAGAGAGTATACAATGTAAGGAATTCACCCTAAGAGACAAGAAGAGATGTGGATCACGTAAATTTATAGAAAAGTTCTGAAAGAGTCTCAGAATTGCTAGTGATAAAAGAAAAGCTTCAGCCAAATTAAATTTAAAGGAATTTAATTGAGCAATGAGGTATTTGCAAATTGAGCAGTCCACAGAATCACAGCAGATTCACAGAGACTCCAGCGAAGCCACATAGTGGAAGACGATTTATAAACAAAAAAAGGGAAATGACGCACAGAAATTGGAAATGAGGTACACAATGGCTGGGTTGGGTACAGGTTGGCATTTGCCTTATGTGAACACAGTTTGAACACCCAGCAGTGTATGACTGGTAGAAGTATGGCCACTGGGATTGGCCAAGACTTAGCTATAGTTACAAGCACATACTTCTAAGTTAGGCTTTCAATCCTGTCTACCTATTTAAGCTAGGTTGCAGTTTGTACACAAGACTCAAATATAGTAGCACAGAGTCCTTCTCATGTCATACTTAGTTCACTTTAATCTTAGCTTCACTGTTAGATAGAAGTGTTTCTCTCCTAAAGTCATCTAGTGAAGATGACTGAAGGAGATGCCTGCTTCCTAAAATGTGAAGACAACAATGCAAGATTTCAGGAACATGAAAAATCAAGAAAACAAAAAAGTTTCTGCACAGCAAAAGAACCAATCAAGAAAATGAAAACCCATGGGATGGCAGAAAATATCTGCAAACCATATATTCAATGAGAAGTTAATATCTAAAATATATAAAAACTCATATAACTCAAGAGCAAAAATCAACCTAACTTAAAAATGGGCAAAGGACCTTAAAAGACTTTTTTCCAAAGAACACCAAAAATGCCTAACAGGTATATGTAAAGATGTTCAACATTACAAAAATGCAATTCAAAACCACATGAGATACCACCTCACAATTGTTAGAATAACTATTATCAAACAGTCAAAAGACAACAAGTATTGGCAAGGATGTGGAGAAAAGGGAATCTTTATACACCTCGGGTGGAAATGTAAGTTGGTGCAACCATTATGGAAAATGGCATGAAGTCTCCTCAAAAAATTAAAAATAGGACTACCATATAATCCAGCAATTCTACTACTAGGTATATAACCAAAAAATATGAAATCAGTATGTTGAAGACATTATCTGCACTCCCATGTTCATTAAAGCATTATTCACAGTAGCCAAGATATGCAAACAAGCTAAGCGTTGGTCCATAGATGAATAAAGAAAATGTCACACGCACACAAACACACACACACACACATACACACACACCAGAATACTATTAAGCCTCTATAAAGAAGAAAATCTTGCCATTTGCAACAACATGGATGAACCTGGAGAACATTATGCTAACAGGAATTAGGCAGACACAAAAAGACAAACACTGCATAATCTCACTTATATGTAGAATCAGAAAAAGTAGAACTCAGAGAAACAGAGAATAGAATGGTGGTTACCTGGGGATGGGTGGGTGGAAATGGAAAATTTTGCTCATCAAGGAGTACCAACTTTCACTTATAAGATGAATAAATTCTGAAGGTCTAATGTACAACATGGTTACTATAGTTAATAAGTATTGCCAGAAGAGTAGATTTGAAGTATTCTTAACGCATGCACACACAAAACCATATGTGAGGTGATAGATATGTTAATTAGCCTCATTGTGCTAATCATTTCATAATGTATATTCATATCAAAATATTGCATTGTATACCTTAAGTATACCAGTTTTTATTTGTCATTATATATTCTGGAAGAAATTAAATTTGTTGAAAGGTTAAATGAGAGAATATAAAAGCATTTAGCACATTGCTCAATAAATACTATTGGTTGTTTCTGTTGCTACATGTTTTTCTTCTACAGCATCTGCACACCACTGATGAAAGTTACATCCTTCAGCTGCCTTCATTCCCTTCACCTCCATCATGGCTTTCCAACCATCATATCAGTCCTCAGCAATCTCTCCTAACTCTCAACACAGAGCAGTTATGTTCCCTAGTGTAAATTTTGACACATACAATCTTACAACCCAAATAGATATAATTTGTATTTATGGTAGATGATTTTCAGGACAGAGGCCTACTTGGGATGTCAAGGCACAAGCAATTTAATATATCACTGAGAAGGCAAATATACAAATACCTAATATACAAGACTCAATATATAAATGCAAGAGAAAATCTCAGAAGATACTATATGACAAGGGTCAAATAAATAGTACAAGCAATATGCTTTGGTTTCAACATACAAATAAGTTCTGTGGGCTGGAAGGACTGTGTAATACTTCATAGAGGAGAAGAGTCCAAAGCCAGGCCATTAGGGATGGGTAGGATTTGGTTGTCTGAAATGAGGAAATTTATAGGAGTAAAATCAATGAACAAACTTTTTAGAGTAAACCAGATGGAGAAGTGCAGGATGGAGAAGTGCAAAGTGATTCAAAATAAATCCAAAATAAATCTAAATTTTATGTAGTAGGATTAAGGTCAGGAAGAGGAGTTGTTAAACTTTCCAATCATTCAGTACCTCTGGGAAGATGTCATTTTGCAGAAGCTTCGTCAACTCTGCCTTGTGAAGGATTTCATGCCCACATTTATTAGTTCCCCTCAGGGCAATCATATTCAGTATTCATACTGAAAAACCAGTATTCATTTTCAGTTATTTAGCTTTGTTTAGTATTCATTTTCAGTTATTTAGCTTTATTTTTTAACTTTAATTTTTATGTTTTTTTATTTTTTTATTTTTTGCTTTTCTCTTTCTTGTTGCCATCTCTAACCTGTCTTCCACCCTCTCCCATTGCAATACTTCCTTGTCAAATTTGAACTATGTCTGACACTACATCTCTTCTTCCTTTTTCTCCAGATTCAGAAAATATCAAAAAACTCTTGACTCTGCTACCATAAAATCTGCTCCTGGGGCTGTGTGAGAGTTTGTGTGTACTCAACAACAACTGGAGTTTTATCCTCCAGACAGAGGGGAGGCATTGAAGGTTGAGGAGGAGGGTGTTGAAATCCAATTATTAATCTTTTTGTGTATGTAGGATTTCAAATACTAGAATTCAGTAAACCATATAGGGAAATTAAAAAATTCAAAGCACCACTAACCAAATAAGCAAAAATTTAGTTCATTCATTGTCTCAATCTGTCAGACTTTTGCAGTATCCAAACAATAGTTGTGGATCAGTCCCTGCTGCAAATCATTTACTCAGTCAGCATTTAGCTCTCCAATTTTTTTTCTTTTTGCCTGTGTTCTGCTTCAATCACTCTTACATATACTTGTAATGTAAAGTTCTTACACAAATTTTTAACTTGAAGCCAATTTGATGTTATGCCTCACACATGCAGCAGTTGTTTCTCCTGAACTGAACAGCCCACCCAGCTACACTCCACACTTGACATAAACAGAGAGCTCTGTAACAACTTAAATACACAGGCACCACAAAAAATCCATGTCAAATACTTCTCAAATTTGGCAACTCCTCTGTGAATATTTGAGGCTCATTCAGGTACCATGACAATCTGAGAGTAAGGAATTGGTACAAAACCCTAAAAGCAATCCCACACCTCATGCATGAACGTCACCCAAGCACAACACTGATATTACTCATCCAGCTTCTATCTAAATGTTTCTAAGTAGTTTCTCACAAATCATGTTTGAGAAATTCAATTTGTAAAAAGTTTTTTCTTGTGCTGATTCAAAATCTGCCCCTCTCTGTTATCTACTCATCCTAATCTGTTTTCCAGAATAAACAGAATTGCATTCCCTGGAAATGGTAAATAATAATGTTTCACAGGAGTGATAAAGGAGATCTGAGCATATCGGAATGGAGACCAAGGGTCTAGGACGTAGACACCCCTCTTCCTTGTAAGAGTCCTTTATGCCATGGTAGACAACCTCACTTCTTCTCCAAGGGTTGTTTTCTTTCCAACAAACTTCTCTAGTTCTCTTGACACACTAAGTTTGTACCCAAACCCTGTGAGACCTGAGTAATACTCAACTGTTGCTGGTTTATCATCTCTTGAAGAAAGTGGTACTTTAGGAATGTTTACCTGGTGGTAGAATGACAGTCAGGTGAAACCTTCAGAAAGCAAAAGTGCAAAAGGTTGGATGTTACTTTCTGCAATTCTCTGTGTGTCAACTACAGAAAGAAAAGATGGGGGCAGCTGATTTTCAAAGAATTCCACTGGCTATTCTATGTTATCCCCAGGGGAATATTTCCCTGGCCCAGACCTTGTGCTTGTTTAACTTGAAGACCCAAAGTTTAAGCGAACAGTTTTCAACTCAACCATGTTGATGAAAACAGCAATTTGGAGCTTGAGGAAATCTTGACACCAAAAATGATATGAATTTTAGAGGCTGAACAGTACATTTCTAACCTTTGGAAAGGTCACTCTTCCTGTTTTCAGGTTTATGAGCCACAGTGTTTGTGGTGGCTCTGTTTCAACTCTTGTTTCTTTCTCCTGCAGGGCATTTCTGTGTAAATGTCACTTTCTTCCATCAGCATACTGCAAAGGTGGTTTAAGGAGGGCTTGTATATAGATATGAGTTTACATTCACCTGATAGTGTTTTTGTGTTCTGTTTAGTTCAGTTTTTTTGTTTCAATTGATCTTGCACCTATAGTGCTATTTGCAAAGGGATTTGTAATCCCCAAAGAAGATCTCTGAAGCACCAACCAACAAACATAAAACAGTATCACAACACAGTGCTGCTACACAGAGACAGTTCGCCAACCTGGTGCCTGAAGGTTGGTAGTCAATCATATTCTTTCCTCTCAAAAATTAGAAGCAATTAGGAATAAACAGGGAATTCAGGTGGAGAAAAATATACTTGCTTTTGCCGAGAAAGATGGTGAGATTCGTGTGACTTGAACCCATGTACAACAAGCTTCCTGTCTCTTTTCCCAGCTGAATTTACCAAGTCTCAACCAAGGACTGTGTCTGGCCTCTTCTGCAAGAAGAGAGAAGCCACCAAAGCAAAATAACTTTGGGGATTGGGCTGGAAGGAAGAGATATAAGAGGGAGCCAGAACTTTCTGGTTTGGGCACTTGTAGCTCTATGATCTTTGACAAGTTGCTTATTCTCAGCCTTAGTCTCCTCAATCTTAAAGTGAGCACTCTAAGAATTAAATGAAAGAATGCATATAAGATGCTTTGCACAGTATCCAGCACATAATGAGTATCTCATAAAAAGCAACTTCTGTTATCTGGAATATTAATATTTTATTTCCACATTCAACCCACAGACTCTTAGGACAAAATCTTTCCCATTCCGTGGGCATTGAGGCCCTAAGGAAAGGGTCAGATGCAGATGGCAGCCCAGAGATTCTGGGGCTGCTCCAGAATCTTGAAATCACTTTGTCATGCAAAACTTAAGGAGCAACTACTTTCTACTAAGTGTAGAATTAGGCAGAAATAAAAGCTAGAATTTGGAAGGATATTTTCCATAGAAACAATGGTTGCAACATAGTGGGGGAGGGAAGTGGAGGTAGGTAGATCTTTCTCTATCTCAGTTGCTAACATCCTTCGTGTAGCAAAGTATCAAGTTCCAAACAACCAATAAGCAAATAAACTTTGAAGGCCAGAAAGTATCCTATGTTCACAGAATATGACAAAACAAACAGAATTATGCATTTTAACATGCAATTAAAACTAATGTTGTGGTTCACTTCTTTTTTATCCATATTATAATAGAAGTTTCAAAATCTTTAGTTTATGAAAGTAGTTCCCAATTCTTTCTGAGCCCTCAGGAAAGGAATAAACTCTTGTTTCAGATCATTCATCTTTTCTTAAGTCAGTAAACCAGACAAAGGAGCTCAGCACAAAATGACCCCCATATGCTGTTTTTATGAAGCTACTGTGAATTATTAATAGTTGGTCTGCAACAAAATTTTCAAGAAAAAGATAAAATGTAAAATACAAAGTCTCTCGATTCAGAAAAGTCATTAAACTCTGCAAAGATCATATTTAAATATAGTTTTTAACATTTAGCTTCTACTTAACAGTCACGTATGTCCTTTTCCTTCACATCAAATTTAGATATATTAGATTATGGCCTATTTTTCTATTACCTTTCATGTAAGTAAAACAGCATAGATAATGTGGAAATACTGGGATTGCCATAATTGGAAAACTAACAATTAGCGCTGAAAAAATTTATAGTGCAGCTACATCTTTCTAAACTTCAAAAGCTATATTTCACAAGAGTGTATCTATATGTCAAGCTAATCCATTCAGTAGTAAAATCAAGATGGCCAGCTTAATAGGTTTGGTAGTTATTTGGTAACCTAATCACAAGACAGACTTCTGGGAATGCCATTAATTTATTCATTTATTTACTCATTCATTACAGAAGCATGTACTGAGCACCAACAACGTGCCAATTGTTTGAGAAAAAGAATGACTAAAGCAAAGAAGTTCTCTTCCTATCTGGTAGTAAACATAGCTGGGACTCCAAAAGTAAATTTCAGAATTCCAGTAAACAGAAAAACTAGCACATTTTACCTCATATGAGTTATTCAATCTACATGGAGACACCATTAGCTCAGATTTTACTAAAATCTATGTTAAACATAATTGTCTTGTTTCCTAATCCTTAGCACATTTTAGGCAGACAATGGAAGTCTCCACTGTTGTTCCAAAATACATAACCAATAACAGTACTTGCCACAGTTCACTAAATTCTTACTTTGTATTAAGAATTATTATCAGTTTTCTATATTTTAATGTGTTTAATCCTCACAGCAATCATATGAGGTTGGTATCATTCTTATATCCATTTTTCAGATGATCAAACTATGATACTGAGAGAATTCAGTAACTTGCTAAGCTCACTTTTCTAGTAAGAAACTAAGAAGAGACTGGAGCACAGAGAATCTGACATCAGAAGCCATGATTTTGAACACGGCAGCACACTCACTTTCGAGCAAAGGATGCTCTCTTGTCATGTCATTCTCTTCCTGTTTTAACCATATTTAGTAGATGCATTGGAGTGCCTTATAAAATTTTAGGTTATATGGGTGGTAATTATTGTGTCAAATTTTCCATAAAATGGTAAGTACCTTGAGTTCATATACAAAGACCAAGTGGAATGAAGTCATTGCTTAATGCATTAAACTGGTTTTTCTTTGTCCTGATAACAAACCATAGTTCTTTATAAAAACAATTGCTGTAGAAGAAAAACCAGGGATAAACTTTAGGCCAGACTTTCCTGTTGAAACTATAATTGGGTGAGGAAAACACCATTTTTATCTTACTCAATGTATTAGTCTGTTCTTGAATTCCTATAAAGAGCTATCCTGACACAGTGTAATTTATAAATAAGATAATGAATTGGTTTGTAGTTCCACAGGCTGTATAGGAAGCATGGCTGGTGAGGCCTCAGGAAACTTACAATCGTGGCAGAAGGTGAATGGGAAGCAGTCATGTCCTACATGGCTGGAGCAGGAGGAAGAGAGAGAAGGGGAAGTTGCTACATACTTTTGAACAACCAGACCTTTGATGAGAACTCACTATCAGTGGAACAGCAAGGGGGAGATTCACCGGCATGATCTAATCATCTTCCACTAGGCCCCTCCTCCAACTTTGGGGATCACAGTTCCACATGAGATCTGGGCAGGGACACAAATCCAAACTATATCACTTATCAATAGGAAATTTACTCTCACTTATATATTGAGGCAGAACTAAGATAAATCGAATGATTTTGAATGTCTCTACTCCAGAAAAAGTTGTTAAGAGAAAAAGCACTTGGCTATGCAAACTTTTTTGTGCCAACCTGGGTCATCTGAATCACCAATATTTGTGTGAGGCAACATGGAAACACTCTAAACTTAGCATCCAAAAAAAGTAGGTAAGAGATTTAGTTTCACAACTCAATAACTTTCTGACCTTAGAAACTGTGACGAAGTTGTTAGGTTCCTGATTTTATCTGTAAATTGGGATAGTCTCTACGAAGCACACAGGATTATTAAGAGAACAAAATGACAGGATGGACGTGAAAGTGCTTTATGAACTTTGAATAGATACAGTTTAATTCACTGCAGAAGCACTTCTTGAGTATCTTCTACGTGAAAAGGACTGCAATAAGCCCTGAACAAGATCAATGGATCTAGTCCAAAGCTAGCAAGAATTATTATCACTAGCATGTTAGTTTCAAGTCATATTTATGGCAGAATAGAGTTGTGTTTTATGTGTAATATATACAATTTATAGTACACTTGGACTCCCTGTTTCATTAATATTTACTGTAAGTATATGTTCACTTTCTAGGACATAAAGCATAATTTTATGCTTTTAAATCATTGTTGTAGCTTTCAGTTTTTATGACATACTAATCATCATTTCTGTGATTTATTTGTTGACAAATCCTTGGTTGAAAATATGTGTCAATTATAATATTATTTCCATAAGAAGCACACTCCACTTTATAGTATGTGTCTGAGAAATATGTCACACTCTAATTTGGAGCCTTCCTATATTTTAAGTTGACTTTTCAGATCAAGGCACTAATAGGCAAACCAAAGTGTGATAACTGAGGCAAATAAAAAGAAGCACTGAATATTTTTCTTAAGTTCTGTAGGTGATGGCTTTGAGTTTGTGTTTAATAATGATAAAATACACATTCTTCCCTTTTCCCCAAGTGAGAAATTATCTCATTGTTTATGTATTATTCATTCAGTGAGCATTTGCTATATAGTCACTAGGTTTCAAGCATTATTTTATATGCCCTGAGGCATATAGATACGAACAATTTTAAAAATCTGAATGAAGCAATAATATGGCCCCTTCCCTCTAAGATCTCCTAGAAATAAACATTCCCTAGACCAGGATGCAATGTTAAGGATAGGTCACCAGAAAAATAGAAAGACCCTGCCCTGTGGCAGAGCCACCATACTAGCCCTAGAATGTAAACCTCCAAACAACACACAGAAAAATAAAACTAGAAAATAAAATAGTAGAAAAATAAAATTACTAATTGATTTGAGTCATTTTTGGTGGGTTTTTGTTATTCATAGCTGAATACAATTTCTACCACATATGGATCGCTAATTAATATGGACCCCAAAAGAGGGTGTCTTCTCCCCTCCATTTCTGAGCAGAAGAAAATGCAGAAGAAAGATACTAGAACAAAAACATGATAAGAAGCTGAGAAACAGTATGGAAGTTCATCAAAATAGGTCTACAATATAATCCAGAAATTCCACTACCAGATATATATCCAAAGGAAATGAATGAAACCGTGACATCAAAAATACATCTGCACTCCCATTTTTACTGCAGTGTTATTCACAATAGCCAAGACATGGAAACAAGCTAAGTGTCCATCAATGAATGAGCTGATAAAGAAAATGTGGCAAATATACACTGGAGTGCTATTTAACCTTAAAAAAAAAAAAAAAAGGAAACCTTGTCATTTGCTACAACAGAGGTTGGGTCTGTAGGACATTACACTAAGTAAACTAAGCCAACCAAAGAAGTACAAATACCAAATGATCTCACTTATATGTGAAATCCAAAAGCATTGAACTCACAGAAGCAGAAGGTAGAATGGTGGGAAGAGATGAGAGAGAGAGGGTGCGGAAGTGTTGGTCAAAGGATAACAACATTTCAGTTAGACAGGAAGGTTAAGTCCAAGAGATCTATTGTACAATGTGGTGACTATAGTAAATATAACAATATATTAAACACTTGAAAATTGCTAACAGAGCAGATTTTATGAGTTACCAAAACAAAAATAAGTGTGTGCACTAATAAATATATTAATAATCTTGATTTAGTTATCTCATGATATTTATGTATATATTTCAAAACGTCATTTGTACACCATAAATCTATGCAATTTTGTCAAATAAATAAGCGACAACCTAAGGCCTCACAGAGCACTGTAAACTTAAAAAATGTAACTTATGAAGCTACTTAGAACTTACCTAGAAGCAAAGTAAGAAAAAAAAAAAAAACATGTCAGACTGAAGCAATGACAGAAACAAAGGTGTGGAAAGATGAGAGAACAAGATATCATGGCATTCCAGGTGAGGACTATGAGAGTTTAACCCTTAGGCACTGTGGGGACATTCCAAGTGGATCATTACAGTTTATTGAGTGATACTATGTCCTGCCTGTTGCTGTTGATAGCCTGGTTCAGAAGTTTCTCCATCACTAGAGGAGACTTGAACACTGTGAGAAAGGGCAAGTGTGGACTGTGCCTACTGAAAATGCTAATTAAGGAGTGACATAAGTCCCGTCAAACAGAAAAGACAATATGCTTCCTTGAATTACAGCAGCAGAGCACCTGCCATTTGCCTTTTGAGAGGTTGTGTGTGATGGTGCATTTCCATTTCTCTAGATTTTCAGAATACAGAATAAATCAAAGCTGCATGGGTCATCTCCAGGGAGCAATAGGTGCACACAGCTATCTTCTCCATCAGAGGACCAGCATTATCATCTAAAGAAAGTGAGGTTCTCAGAAATTATTTCTTTTCTCTTCCTGGCACTGTATTTGATTTTAATTTTGAGATTTCTATCAATTTCCTTCCTTAAAAAACAATTTCACAAACATTTCTGGAGCACCTACTATGGGCCAATCACTCACTATAATAGAAATACAGAAAATTTCAACTGTGTGGGGATAAAGGTGGGCACACCATTTGGGCCAGAATGGGGTGAGGAACAGAAAATTGAATTGCTATATTTAGCAAACAAAAATACAAGCTGTCCAGCTAACATTAGATTTCAGATAAATTATGTATTACTGTTACTAGAAGTCTGTCCATGTAATATTTGAGGCATATTTAATCTAAAAGATCATTTATTGTTTGAATACATTAAATTTTACCATGTGTACAGTATATAATCTGGCAACATTAACAGTCAAGGACATGTATAAAGAAAAGGAGACTGAAAAAAGACATTTTTCTCCCCAAAAAGGGCTTAAAAGATCACTGCAATATTAGCTTCTAGGATTGAGTTCTTCTCCAGTGGGAACCCCTGGGAATAGCCAATCTGATGGCTTACATCCAGCAGCTACTCTAATTTAGAGGTGCTCATGTTATGCTGTGAAATATTTTAAGTATTACCCTCTAATTTACCCTTTTCATGCATTGCTGAGTTCACCACAAGGACATCTTCAAAGGAAAATAGGTTCACTCAGCATTATATCTCTTAATAATGCAAAAAGCCAATGATATCTAAATTACAAGCCAAATTCACCCTTCCCCAGCTTTGATGTTTTGGTTGTAAATATATTTGAGTATAGTCCAATGAATCTGCAGGACAGAGAAGACTGCATGGGGCTGGGAATTGGAGCCAACTCAGCTACAAGGGATGTGGCAAGAGTTAGTGAGGTAGCGCCAGCTGCACGTGTTAAGAGAGATCAGTCCAGGGAGATAACAGGTTCCCCAACAGATGAGTAACAATGGAGCACATGAACCTGGAAACCATCATTCTCAGCAAACTGACAGAAGAGCAGAAGATCAAACACCGCATGTTCTCACTCATAGGCGGGTGTTGAACAATGAGAACACATGGACACAGGGAGGGGAGCACTACACACTGGGGTCAGTTGGGGGGAAATAAGGGAGGGACGGTGGGGGGTGGGAGTTGGGGAGAGATAGCAAGGGGAGAGATGCCAGGTGTAGGTGATGGGGAGGAAGGCAGCAAATCACACTGCCACGTGTATACCTATGCAACAATCTTACATGTTCTTCACATGTACCCCAAAACCTAAAATGCAATAAAATAAATAAATGGGGAAAAAAACGAAAATAAATATGCAGTAGGCTGAAAAACAGGCATCCAAGATAAGGAAGAGGGCAAAGCCAGACAGCAAACCCAGGCAGGGACTGCTCAGGATCCTCAGCAAAGAGCTAAGACTGTCAGCGGATTGAGACTCAGGTCCAAGACTAGATATGATGACCAGACTCCAGTTGCTGGATTGTGGAAAGCAAGGCAGAAAGAAGGTTCCAGATTTAGAGGGCCCTGGCATACTAAGCACACTGAAAACAGGGAAGGAAGCAAAGAAGGAAGGAAGGAAGGAAGGAAGGAAGGAAGGAAGGAAGGAAGGGAGGGAGGGAGGGAGGGAGGGAGGGAGGGAGGGAAACAGAGAAAGGATATGATATACAATAGAAATTGTATAGAGCCAAGATTTTTTTTTAATTGGAAATTCCTCTAACTAGCAAATAGTGATTGAGTATATCCATGGTCCATATCATTTACTGTGAGAAGCAATGAGAACCTAATAGTTAGCAATAGACTACTAGTAACCAATGGTTCTTGAATGCTTTTGATATACCAAGTTATTTTTCCATATGCTTAGCATCTGTAAATTTATTTTATTCTTACAACAGTTTTATGAGGAAATTACTATTATGACCTCCAATTTCCCCATGAGTAAGTCAAGACAAGGAGATGCACACCGTGATCTGCTCTTGGTTACACAGGGAATTGAAAAATGAGAATTTCAATCCAAAAAATGTGGCTGTCAGAGTCATGTCCCAATCAACTATACCACCATGCCTCTTAAAAGATGCACCAGGATTAACCCCCATCCGTGCTGGGCTGACAGAGTGAAGATGACAGTGAAGACACTCATAAACAACAAATGCAGCACACTAATATCACACAGGCTATTACAATAAATTAAATAAAGTCTTGGTGATCCAGAGAAGAAAAACTGATAGAGGTCTATAGATATTTCTCAAAGGCTGTAACTTGTTTAACTGGGTCTGGCATGATGATAGCTGAGTCTTTGTCATGAGGATAAGAAAAAGGGGAAGGAATGGACTGATAAAAACTCCTGGAAGGAGGGCTCAGGGAGGGAAAACTATTTCAAGATGTGACAGCACAGGATGCAGCTGGGAAAAGTGGCAGATAAGGAGGATGGGCAAGTAGAGTGAGCTCCACAGTAAAGCAGGGATCCCCCAATGGCGATTCTGAGGAGCCATCCTGGGTCAGAAGCAGGTGACACGACAAAAGCCCAGAGTACGATGGAAAATGGAACGGGCGATGGGAAGGAGAGACAGGATCTGGAGAAGTCTGAAGACTGAGCCCCAGAATGTGAAAGAAGAGCTCCTGAAACACTCTACCTCGGGACAGGCACGCTATCTCACACATCAGCCCCAGCTCTCCAAGAAGCAGGAATAAGGAAGCTGGGAATCAGGTTGGGCTGATGCGTAGTGAAAATAATAGAAAATCCTTTCATACGGCATTTACCAAGTGCTAGGTAGTGCTCTAAGTGTTCTACACATATTAACTCTTTAAATCCTTACAACATTCCCATTTGATAGATGAAGAAACAGAGAAGTTAACTATTTGTTCAAGGTCATACAGCTAATTTTGTTGGAGAAACTGTATTAGTGAGGTTTGCTCAGAGAAACAGAACCAATAGGATCTCTCTCTCTCTCTCGCTATATATAT
>NW_016107442.1:3181204-3246777 GCF_001604975.1 Cebus imitator
TGTGTGTATATATGTTCACACATACACACACAGATATATCTATAAATCTATAGATATCTAGATATATTTTGATATAACTATAGATCTATAGATATATCTAAATATATAGATATAGATATATCTTAGATCTATATCTACATATCTATATAGATTTACATATATATACGTGTGTGTGTGTATATATATGTATATATATATATATAGAGAGAGAGAGAGAGAAACATAAATAAGTTCATTATGAGGGATTGGCTCACACCGTTATGGAGGCTAAGAAGCCCCACAATCTGTTGTCTGCAAGCTGGAGGCCAGAAAAGCTGACCACGTAGTTTGAGTCCAACACCAGAAGCATAAGAACCAGGAGGACAAATGAGGTAAGTCTCAGTCCATGTCCCAAGGTCTGAAAACCAGAAGCACTAATTTCTAAGGAAAGAGAAGAAGGATATCCCAGTCCAAGAAGACAGAGTGAATTTGCCCTTTTTTGGGTCTTTCTATTCTAAGCTGGTCCTCAACAAATTGGATAATGCTCACCCACACTGGTGAGAGCAGCCTTCACTCAGTCTACCAATTCAAGTGCTGTTCTTTTCCAGAAACACTCTCACAGCCACATTTAGAAACAATATTTTACCAGCTATCTGGACAGTCCTTAGCCCAGTCAAGTTATCACATAAAATTAACCATCTCTGGAACTTAGCTTTGAATCCAGCAGCATGGCATCATAGTCTATGTTTTTAGCCACCACACTCCACTGTCGGTGTCTCCAAAACAGAATGAAAACTGGCAATGTAATTTGACTCACCAATTATAATTGTAAAATTTTGAGGACCCAGAGAAATCATGTTTCCAACATAGTATGAAAAAGAATGGGGTTAAACTAGCAATCAGAGGGTCGAGATATGCAGGAAGAAATAAAGCTTCTTCCTTTTTGTCCCCTTGGTGGAAATGATCTAGCCTTGTAATTGTGGCTTCTCAGTTATCAAGAAGGAGTTAATCTCAGAAGCCATAAAGAATTTGGCTCAATTTTATCTCTACTATTGTTAAATTGTGGGTCAGTTATTCTTTCTTTTCTTATTTATTTGATCCTTCATTTTCCCTTCCATAAAATTGGGAAAATAATACCTACCTTATAAAGTTTTGAAGGGACTGAAAAGGGTAGACACAGACAGCATTCAGCCCACAGTAAATTCTCACTAAATTGCAGTATTGAGTGATGACAGTGATGGTAAATGTGTGATGAGGTCCCTGTCTATGGAGGTAATCAAGTAGAAAATAAGTGCTATGAATGGAAGTCCTGTGATACGTTGAGTTTTCCTTTTCAACTTGTAGATTTTAGATCCATTCCGAAATGTGACCAGAGCCATGCAAAGAATTCTTGTGGCATGACCACACTAACCTGATAACTGATGTTATTTGGTCAGGTTCAATTCAGCAGCAGCTGAAAGAATGGCAAGAAAATAACTGCTGGAGCTCCCTGAATGCAGTGTTGAAACCTTAGACAGAACAAAAGTAGGAAATACGGTGAAGACTTCTAACAGTGAACTTCTGGTAGATCACTTATCTCTAGAATCTAAGCTCCTAATACCTCAACTCATTCCTCATCAGGTATTATTAACAAAGTCCACTGGGGAAGGTTTCCTCCATAGAAACAAATCTCATTTCATCATATTGGTAATGAGAAAACTGGGATTTGTATTTTATGCATTGCTCTATCTACCTTATTCAGAAATAAATCCATTTTGGCACCTAAAGCATGGCACTGTTTCCTCTTACTGAAACTGAGCTCGAAATTCAAGTTAGGCCAGGTAAATTAAGTCTTAAGTAAAACTGAAAGACTTATATATGCAGATTTTTTTTTAATTTATTTTTTCAGTTTTTTCCTTTTGTTCATACTTTATTCTGCAATTTAAAAATGTAATAAATATAATCACTTGTAGCATCATGAAAATCCACAAAGACTTATAACTTACATTCTTGAAGCAACTCTGTCTGTCCTAAAGGAAAAGTTTTTAAAAAATTTAAAAAACTTTGAAAGTTTTGGTTGAAAATAATTATACAATGTAGATAAATGCCTCTTTTCACTTTCCAAGGCTTGAAGCTTATCTAAGAGCTGGGGGATAGGCCCTGAGTGTTCTCAGCCCGTGGCACTGGAAGGTCCTTCTACTTGCAGAAGTAGAAAATGGAGTGAGGAAACCAGGATTCTGGTCCTAGTTCTGGGATTTATTTGTTTTGTGATTTGGGAGAGTCATTTACCTCTTTGGACCTCAATTTCCTCAATTGTAAAATGGAGTAGCTGTACTTTGTGATATCTAAGAACTTGAAGGCGTAGTGAATAGAGAAAGATCCACACTATCTACAGTAAGAGGCTGTGTCTCAGCCGTGGTCAAAAACAGGCCTTCTGGAGCCACACTGCCCAATGTCACATCCCAGCGCTACCACTTACTTTCAGTGGGACCTTAGGTTAACTACTTACACTCTCAGTGTCTCATTTACCCTCTATGCAAAACAAAAATGATAATGATAATACCTACCTCATATGGTTGTTGGGAGAATTGACTGAGTTAACATTTTAGCACAAAAGGGTTCTTAGTGCAATGGTAGGCTCACTAAGAAATCTCTGTAAGAATTACTCTTTGCCAACCACTGTGTTAAATCTTTTACTTAAATTTTATCATCCAATCCTCACAGTCCTCCTTCAAAGCTGATATTCTTATCCCAGAGAGTCTGGTATCCTGCCCAGAGCTACAAAGCTAGCAAGAGCCAAGGTGGTGTTTGAACCATGCATTAAGTGCTCCCCAAATCTTTGCACCTGTGATGGCAATCATATTGCCTCCCTGGTCCTTCTTTCCTCTCTATTCTTTCTGGCCCTTTCTGCATGCAGACCTGAGGTTTTACATCAGGTAAAAATCAGCAAATGAGCCCAAGGAGGTGTTATATTTAAACCTGTACTTCCAAAGACTCTAAAGTCTCAAAATTGGATAATCCTGCGTGACTATGACAAATCATTTAATTTCCCACCTCTGGAGCTACTTATTTTAGATGATAGTGTTCCCTGTCACAGATTCTCTCCAGCTAGATTTCTAAGATGGGGTTAATGTCACAGGACTGAGAGTTGTAACCATAAGAAGAAATAAGACTACATAATAATCAAAAGAGAAGCACTATGTAATTATCACATAGATGCCAGTATGGCATTGATGCAATTGAACATAAACTACTGATAAAAACGTGTTAAAAACATAGGCTGATAAACTTTGCACAAAAATGCATTATCATATTTAATCATGGCTCAACCATGACATTATCATAAAATTAAGGAAATGAAATACCTGTTATAATAGGTGTGAATGTTGTATATGATGAAAAATATTATTAATTAAAAATGATTACATATCATCTATAAATCCTAATAAACCAACATAAAGACTTCTATAATTATAATAAAGATAATTTAAATAAAGTAGTTGAATACAAATAAGTTTTCAAAAATTAAGAGTATTGTATCTCACAAATGTGACAGCTATAGCCTCTTATTGATCTTTGCCCCATCTTGTTCATTACCCTATACCCTCTTTTCCACAAAGTAGCTACAATAATCACTTTAAAGCAACTGATAGTGCCGCTGGCAGTATTTATAAGTAATATGCTGACAACAGAACGATATCTTTAATCATGAAGTATGTTTGCAAATTAATTAAAAATCACTCATATCTTAAAAATAGGGAAGGAACATTACTAAATAATTCACATAAGTAAAACGGCAAATGTGGACATACGCAAAAATGATCAAACTCCCTAAACAAATGCAAATGTAATGAGTTAATATTTTTCAAGTATTAAAGTAGCAAAGATTTTTTTCAAAGATTATCCCAGTGTTGGCAAGGATGCATTAGGCAGGCACTCACCCTTTATGATAAGGAAGGGAAAATTGGCACAACTTGACTGAAATGCAATTTGGCAATGTGAATTGAGTCTTTAGAAAGCGTATATCTGTGGAATCAGTAGCTTCTACAAATATATCCTGAATATATGAGAAGATAGATTTGTGTGCAAGGATGCTCAGTGTAATTAATTATAATGGCAGGAAGAAAATGATTCTGACCTAAGTGTTTAGTAGAGCAACAGTTAAATACAAAACATTATAGCTCTTTCATGGTATATAGCTTGACCATTTAAATTAATCTTTTTAAAGTCAATGGTTATCAGAAAATACTGATGATATACTGTTGAGTAAAAAAATTAGGATACTAAATCACTATCAACATCATCCTAATTTTAAATATATTTATGCAATAAAACTCTATGATAATGTATTTTTAAGTGAGTTATGTTCAGGTGGTTAAACTACAATTTTTGTGGTTGTTTAGACAGTGTCTTGCTCTGTCACCCAGGCTGGAGTACAGTGGCCTGATCATGGTTCACTGCAGCCTCAAACTTTCAGGCTCAGGAAATCCTCTGACCTCAACCTCTCAAGTAGCTAGGACCATAGCTATGTGCATGCCAGCATACCTGACTAATTTTTTTTTTTAATTATTTTTAAAGCTGTGGTCTTCTATTGACCAGGCTGGTCTCCAGCACTTGGGCACAAGTGGCCCCTCCCTGTCAACCTTCCAAAGTGCTAGGATACCAGGCATGAACCATCATGCCCAGCCTAAGAATTTTCAACATTCCAGTGTTCTTATGTTTTCTAAACTTTTGACTGTTATTACTTTCAAAATAGTATTGTTTTGTTCTTAAACAAAGAACCAAAAAATGTTCTTAAAATTTAAGATATGATTAAAAGGAAAGAAATCGTATTAGCATTTGAAAAGAAAAATCAAGGGAAGTTTTATTTGAGGAAAGTTAAGACTTGGTATCCATCTGTAGGATAATATAATAAAAAGGTTAGAGATCAGAAAATAAAGAACAGTATAAATATGTAATCAATGAACATATGCAAAAGTAGTATGACTTCATCAACTGGAAAATAGGCCTCTAAATAAATAATGTCACTTCACCAATTAATAACAACACCTGGAAAATTGATGACTGTCCACAGTAGAGCAAAGGGAAATTAAATCCTCAATAATCTCATGGTCAAAGATTTGCATAAGTTCACTGCTAGTGTTGGTACAAACTAGTGCTACCTTTTTGAAGAACAGTTTTCTAATCCAAAACAACCGTAAAAATGTGCATTTCCTTTGATTTAGCATGGAAATTTACTCTGAGAAACAAGCCAAAAGAAATAAAAGTTGTATGCTGAAAATGTACATGACAGTATTGTTGATAACAGCTCCAGATCATCAAAGCAATCAAATACTGGAAATTATGTGAATAGTTAAATAAATGAGACTGTTAATTTAGTTATTTATGCTGCATAATCATGTGTCTATGTTGCATAGGAGTAATATTAAGTGAAGAGGTCAGGATAAATGATGTGAAATTTTGTAACACATGGTTGGAGCAAAGTAAAAATACCTATGTAGATAGTGAAAACTAAAAGATTTTAGTATACCATAAAGTACATTTATAAATTATCTAAAAGTACATACCTATATTTGACAATATATATAGGTATTTATATATTTGATCACATACATAGCATGTTTAAACTACCTATATATATGGTCAAAATTAAAGTCTTCCAGTTTTGACCATATATTATGTAGGTATGTTAAAAATACCTATATTTGACTATATATAGGTATTCAAAAATTTTACCATATAGATAGGCATGTTAAAACTACCTATATATATGGTAAAATATTGAAAACTAAAAGATTTTAGTATATCATAAAGCATGTACAGCTTTCAAAAGATGTCAATTCTAATTGATTTGTTCTCTTTTTATGCTATACCCAATTCTGCTCTGACTTATACTGTTTTGAAAGAGATAATAAAAGAGAAATTATGGCAGTGAAGAAGACTTCTGGAAAAGAAGGAAATGGATTGGTCAAGGTTTTCCCTGAGGGAAGATGTAAGGTTCAGAAAATACTGTATGTTTTCACCTATAAGTGGAAGCTAAACATTGGATACTCACAAACATGAAGATGGTGACAATAAACACTGGATACTACTAGCAGAGGAATGGAGGGAGGGGGCAACGGTTGAAAAACTAAGTTATTGAGTACTATGCTCACTACTTGGGTCATGGGAACAATTGTACCATGAACCTCAGCATCACACAAAATACCCATGTAACAAAACTGCACATGTGTCCCTGAAACTAAAATAAAATTTGAAATTGTTTTAACAAGATTCAGTTGTTCTAATTCAGATGGTCTCCTTCATGCCATCATTCTGTGATGTGCTTTCAAATAAATTAATGAAGAATTGCCACACTTCCTTCCACAATGGTTGAGCTAATTTACACTCCCACCAACAGCATAAAACCATTCCTTTTTCTCCACAACTTCACCAGCTTCTGTTATTTTTTAACTTTTTAATAGCCATTCTGACCAGTGTGAGATGGTATCTCATTTTGATTTTGATTCACTTGTTCTCACTTGTAAATGGGAGCCAAATGATGAGAACACATGGACACCTAGAGAGGAACAGCACACACTGGGGCCTATCGGAGGCTAGAAGGTGGGAGGAGAGAGAGGATCAGGGAAAATAATTAATGGATACTAGGCTTAACACCTGGGTGACGAAATAATCTGTACAACGCACTCCCATGGCACACATTTACCTATGTTATGAACCTGAACATCCTGCACCGTACCCTAAACTTAAAATACAAGTTAAAAATAAATCAACTAATAAATTTATTCCTAACAATAATACAGTAAATACATGGTATGAACTGAATCATGCCCCTTCCAAAATATGTATGTTGAAGCTCTAACCTCCAGTACTTCAGAACATGACTCTATGTGAAGACAGGGCCTTTCAAAAGGTGACTAAGTAAAAATGAGGCCCTTAAGGTGGATCCTAACTCGCTCCTACTGATGTCCTTGCAATAAGAGGAAATTTAGACATACAGAGAGACACCAGGGATGCTCATGCAGAGAGAAAGGACCATGTGAGGATGCAGCAAGAAAGTGGCCCTTTACAAACCGTGGAGAGAGCTCAGGAGAAGCCACACCTGCCAACACCTTGCTTTGAACTTCTAGTGGTGTCGGATAATTAATTTCTGTTGTTTAAGCCATCCAGTCTGTGGTATTTGTTACAGCAACCCTAGCAAATGAATAAGGAGGTATTTTTCATCCTCATTTTACATCTAAAGAATAGTAGACTTAGAATAGTTAGATAATTCTTTGAAGGCCACAGAGCCTGTAAGTATAAAAGTTTAGATTCAAACCCAGAGATCTTGTATTTCAAAGCCTAGCTTGATCCATCACATCTGTCCAGAAAAATTATTCTGTTCCTTCATAGAGTTGGAGGGAGAAGTAACTGAATGAAGATACCAAGCTTACTCTGGAGGGGATGAGAAGGTTGGGGAACAAAAAGGCAAGATGAGGTACTATTAACTGAGTTTCTTGTTTTCCGTGAAATAAGGTGAAATTGTCTGCTAAGAAATGGATCATAAAAATTCTAGAGAATGAAAAAGCCAACAGCAGCTTCTACGAGAAATCAGATCGGATACCAGCCAGGACTACAGAGTTCATCTGAATTCCTATTCTGGAGAGTGGTAATCAACTAGAGAGAAAAGAACACATGCTTGAAATCGCACAGCTGAGATTGTGAATTTTGTCTTTATTTCTTCCTACAACAGTGGTGGTTCTCAACCAGGGACTGTTTTGCCCACTTCTCCCACTGTACCTCCAAGAGATGTGGCAATGTGGACACATTTGGTTGTCAGAGCTGGGATTGGAGTGCCACTGGTGCCTGGTGGTATCTAGCCAGGGATGCTACTAAGCATGCTACCAATGCACAGAACAGTCCTCACAACAATTATCTAGCCCAAAGTGTTAATAGTGCCTGGTTTGAGAAACCCTGACTTGGAAGGATGCCCTTTAAAAAGATTCTTAGCTCAACATTCTGAGCCTCAGTTGCTGTATTTCTAAAATAATAGCGGTAATACCTACCTTAGATATCTTTGAAGATTAGAGGCATTGTATGTCTAGCTCAAAGCAAAATATTCAGTTACATGACCACTCCTAAACTATGATTTTATCTCCGCTTAACCAATTGGGCCTTTAGGTTCCCTTTGTCTCAGTTTTCCCAAATTACTAATTTTGTCTAATCAAGCTACAGATTTCAAAATCCAGCTTCAACACTGACCAACATGGACTTGTCTATCAACCTTCCAGGTTCACCCCTTACCACTTAAATACTAGCTTGAAATGGGCCAATATTTATATTACAACCTGATAATAAAGACGTAAAATGCCAAGGTGTTACTCTAGAAGTCAGGCATACGTTTCACTTCTAGAATTGTTTTGATTGTAAGGCAAGCATCATGGATATCTAGAGAGATGTTTATTCCAGCATTGTGTGTGGTAAGAGAGTAAGAGAGAAGTAGCAGTAATCTAAACATTTAATAGGATTTGTTAAATCAATGATGTTATTAATATATTCTTTTAGGAGAGTGCATTTTCTGGTGTAAAATGACAAAATATAGATTATCATTTAGTATGCTATTAATATAGATTACCATTGAATCTACCTTCTCATAAATATTTTTCATAAAATATCATTAAGCATCAAAAGAAACTGACAAGAAAACCCAGACACTAATATAGAAACAGCCCTCTCCAGGTAGTGAAATTACAGCTGGCATTTTTGGTGTGTTTTACTATATATTTTCAAATTTTCTAAAATAAACTCATATTATTTAAACAAAATAAAAATAAATACTATATAATTTTGGAGTTAAGTGTAAATGTCTATCAGATTCAAAAGTAGTTGCACTTCATTTGACTGAAGAAAATAAAAGAAAATCTTAAAACACAAGCCTGAATTGTCTGAGGTTGAAAAGAAGAAAAAGAAAATTCATAAATGACAAGGAGTTCACTCTCTTGAGGAGCTGCCAACTTCATTACGTCAGCCCAAGAGTGAGAAGTGCAACCTTAGCTCTCAGAAGGGAAGCCAGTGTCTCTTCCAAATGCAACCAGGTTTCTAGTCAGATGCACTTTTTCTGTTTTATAGAGCAGAATAATCGAATGGCCATTTGCCTTATCTCAACTGAGAAAGCTTCAAGTCTGATGCTCCAAGTAATTGTAGACAAATGGTCTTAAAATCAACACAGAAAATTTATCTGCCATTCTCAGGCTCTCTTCAGTTCTGTGTGGTGGAATAGTTTTTCATAATATTTTTAAGAGTACCTATATATAAGAATTAAAGAATGAAAACTGTGAAGTGTTCCAAGAGCTTTCAGGAAATGCTTTTAATCTGTAAGTACTTCAATGTGGAGTTAATGTAAATTGGAGAAAAGAGCAGTTTTGCAATGAATCCAACCAGCAAAACATCTACTGCTCTTCTTCCACAGCTATGCAGCTTCTGCACCATATATGTTTTAAAGTATAATTCCTACATACTCCTAATATTTTCCCATACCAACATTTTCCTATAATTCATGCTGTGGCTACCAAAGCATCATGTGGCATAGACCAATAACATCAACATCCCAGCACCACATAACATGAAAGTCTTAAACCATCTCACTTCATTCTCACTTTTGCTCCTTAGCATCCACTATTCCTGTGCTACTTAGATTCATCCCTTGTTTTTTTGTTTTGTTTTGTTTTGTTTTGTTTTTTGTTCTTAATTCCATATTTGTTTTAGGGACATGACAACAGATGTGGCTTCTTCAGTTGTGACCACCAGAACTCTCTTGGCACAGTTTCATGCTTGCCTTCTGAAGCCTCTCCTCTGTGTTTCCTTGGTGCCAACCTGAGCTGATGCCATCTGCCTGACATAGATCCTTGGGGAAAACACACTCACTTTGCAGACCCTATCTCCCTTATCAGAGGATGAGACACTTATGTCCTTAAAGAGCACTGCTTTCAAAGCTCTAGAGTCCAGAAGCCAGGGATTTTGATGGTTAGCAATACCAACATAAGTATAATGAGAAGTGAATAATTCCATGAAGAGCTTTTCCAAGGCAATGTAGTACCTTTGAGGGTTTATGTTCATAGTGTTGTCTAGGTTTTTGGTCTTGGGTGAATAGATTTCAGCTCTGCCACTAACTGACTGAATGACCTTGAATAAGTGCAAAATTTTCTGTGGTTTAGATTTTTCATCAGTAAAATGAAAACAGATAAAAACAGAGAAAGTTGAAAGTATCTGGGACACAGAAAAGAGCAGAGGTTGGGGTCAAATACAACTGAGTTTGAATCTAACTCTGAATGACACTGAACAATTTGTATAACTTAACTGACCCCCAACTTTCTACCCAGAAAATTGATACCTTATAGCATCACTGAGTAGATTTAGAAACGTAAAAATTGCAAAATAGAGTAGCTGGCACATAAGAATTGCCAACATCATTAGTACAGCTCTAAAATTTATTCTACATATATGACATACATATACCAAATATATACCATGTCATAACTCATGAAGGGCATACATCAATCACAAACCTTTGAATTAGAATGGGCTTCATCCTAATTTATTGAAATTCAAAAATGTTACAGTAAGTATATTTGTGCACTCTTGTAATATAGAGGCAGTGAGGTTGTAGATTATAGACCAAGAAAATGAAAGCTTCAAGTACTGAAATTTGGTAAGCTACAAAAAATATTGTACTAAAATTAAAGTGATCTAGGTTATTTCTTTTCAGATCCTGTCACTAACTAGATTTATGACATTCAATAAGTCATTTCCAGACATGAGTTTTCTCTTCTGTAGTGACAAGTGTATTAGTCTCTACTCCCAATTGTCAAGTAACAAAAATATGACTTGAACTAGTTTCAACATTAAAGAACTATTACTCAACAGAAAAGATCAAATTTAGTGCTAAGGTTAGGCATGGCTAGGATAAAATACTCAAACGATGCAGTTGGGGTTCCATTTCTCTCAAGTGCATTCTCTCCATGTAATAAATGTGACAGGAATATGTAATCAGAACTGATATTCTGCCAAAGGAAACGTATCCTCTTTCAAAGGTTTGGCAAAATACTATTACATATATGTACATCCCAGAGAGAATTCTGCTTTTTTTTTTTTGAGCATGTACCCACTGCTAAACCAATAGCTTTGACTGAAGTTCTGGGTGTTGTTCCAGTCCAGAGTCATGTTTCCAGCTCTGTGTGTGGTAAAAAGGAACGAAGAAGAGCCTACGACTATCAGAACCATGTGAAATTCATTCCCCAGCTAGGTTGGTAGGGCTGTTATCACCAAGAGGAATCAATGTTGGACTGGAAAAGAAGGTGGTAGCTTATATGATCTCAAGTTTCTTCATAGCTGATTTTTCTATATTCTAATATTCTAGATCCCATTACAAGTAAGTATCTGAAAAGCTAGTTAAATCTGAAGCAATGAATATTTAACATAACAAAAGAGCAAAAATATGATGTTTTACGACAAGTAGAAATTTTACATGAACATGCACGCTGTGGTGGACAAAGAATCATTAAGCATGAGGCTTTTTGTTTAGTGCTGTACTAGACTTTGCTGGGAAGACATGAGGTGCTGAGGCTGGAGATGGGGAAGCCATGGCAAGCACACAGAAACAATGCAGGACCATTGAATAAGGTCACTGGATAGGTTCAAAATCATAACATCGTGATGCATAACCTCATGTAAGTCCCCAAGTCTCTCTCTGCCTCTGGTCTTTAAAATGTTTGCATAAACACCAATACCTAACTCTCCAAATAACTGCAAAAACCAAAGAAATTAAAAGTAAAAGAATTTCAAAAGTATAATGTTGTTCGGACATAATTATTGTTGCAGAGCAAATTTTAAATAGGTACTAGATGTCTGATATCATTTATACATGCTGCAGAAATTCAGACAAAGCAGAGGGCAAGTAGGTAATTGATCACACAGGGAAGTATGATTAGAGTGGGTCCTAAGAGGCTGGATGTGATTTGAACAGCAAAGAGGAGGGAGAAATCTATTGTAACAGACGAAGTCTTGTGACTTGACTGGAAAATAACTTTCAGAAACTTCCAAGTTCATAGTTTTCTAACTTATGCTAGTATTCAGTTAAGTCTGGTTTTCCTTTTTCTGCTCACTGTTTTAATTTGCTTTGAAAGTATGGACAAATTCCACAAGTCTTGCTTGGTGAAGAAAGCACTACATGGTAAGTATGTGCCAGAGAGCAAAACCTCTTTAATGCTTATTAGAAAGAGTGAAGATCAGGCAGATAGTTCGAAAACAATTTGGAGTCTGGTATTAAGGAGATCCTGGGAAAAGGCTGCATAGAACCAAGTATTTAACTTCATCCTTGGTATTTTAAGTAGCAAGTGTTACATGAAGAAATGGAGCTATTGAGTAGTTAATTCTATATTTTTTTAAGAAATAAATTATTAGTAATTTTAATTTTCTCTAGGCTCTGATAGCTTTCATACTCTTCTAATCCTACTAATTCAACAGTGATTTATTGTGCCAGGAACTTTCCAGGTTCAAGGAAGACAGAGATAAAAAGTTACTGTACTTGACCTCAAGGATTTTGTGTCTTGTGCCTTAGGCTGGAATGACAGTTCAAAGAAGATAACACAAGAGGAGGTGAATTTTTAGACAGCATATGAAGAGATACCCATGCAGACATTGCACAATTCTGAGAGAGAATAGAGCGGGATTGGTCTGAGCTGAACCAAGTTTAACCCCAAAATCTGGATTAATGAAACCATTTTTCATTTTTGTTGAATGGAGGTCCTAAACTTCTTATTAATATTTGTCATTTAAATCATATCCATTTTACAGATGAGGATCAGAAAGCCATATGGACTTGTGTAGAGCAACCTAATTATACAGTGAGTTTTCTGATTCTAAATGTTGTATCTTTTCCACTGTACTTCCTTCCATTTTTCTGTGTTGTTTCTACATGTTTGTCTTGTCCTATCTTACCATCTTTAATTTGTGAAGAAAAATACGTGAATTAATTGGACAAGTAATTATTGAACACACATTATTAGCAAGGTACTATTTCAGACACTGGCTTTACCAAGCTGAACAAACTTGAAGGCTGATAGGCTGAAGATGTATTTATTTGGGAGATAGGGATCAATACGACTTGTTAATTGATTGACTTGTTAATTAATTTTCTCTATTTTTCTGTTTTTTTAATTCATTTATTTATACCTTTATTTTGATTATTTATCTCTCTATACTTATTTTGAGTATACTTTGCTTTTTCCCAGCTTTTTAATGTCACCTAAGAGTACTAATTATAAACCTTCCTTTGTATCTAATCTGAGCATTTAAACGTTTTTAGATGGACAAAATGCTTGAATAGATACTTCTCCAAAGAAGATATGCAAATGGCCAAGAAGCCCATAAAAAGATACTCAACATCAATAACCATTAGAAAAATTCAGATCAACCACAATGAGATATCCCTTTATACCTATTAGAATGGTTATTATCTAAAGAACAGATAATAATACATATTGACAAGACATAGAGAAATCAGAATCCTTGTGCATTGCTGGTGGGAAGGTAAAACGGTGCAGCCGCTGTGTAAAAAAGTATGGTGGTTCCTAAAAATATTAAGTATAGAATTACCCTATGATCCAGCAATTTTATTTCAGAGTACATACCCAAAAAATTGAAATCAGGGTCTCAGACATTTACTCATTAATGTTCATAGCAAGATTATTTGCAATAGCCACAAAATAGGCACAACCTAAATTTCCACCAATGAATAAGTGGATAAACAAAGTTTGGCATGTCAATACCAAATAGCATATTATTCAGCCTTAAAAAGGAATGAAATTTGGCTACAATATAGATGAACTTTAAAGACATTATGCTAAGTAAAATAAGCCAGATGCAACAGGACAAATATTGTATGATTCCACCTTTATGAGGTACCTAGAAAATTCAAATTCTTAGAGACAGAAAGCAGAGCAGCAGTTACCAGGATGTAAGGAGAAAGGAAATGGTGAATTTTTATTTAGTGGGAACAGAGTTTTATTATCGGATGACGAAAAATTTCTTGATAACTTTTTTTGAGAAGGAAGAGCTAAGCAATGTTTTAGCCTTATGTTAAGAAATAAATGTTTGTGTGCACCTTAAATTTATATGTTGAATTCTCAATTCACAACATGATGGTCTTTGGCGATGGTGTTTTGAGGAATATTAGAGTTACATTAGAACTGCATGAAGGTGCAGTTCTTATGATGGAATTAGTGGCCTTATAAGAAGAGGAAGAGAGATCGCCTGCTTCTGTCTTGCTCGATTACTTGCCTACACAAACCAGGAAGAAAGACTTCAATTGCATCCACACCATTCAGAACTTTGATCTTAATTTGGGGCTTCCCAGCCTCTAGAGCTGTAGGAAATTAACCTCTGTTGTTTAAGACACCCAGTCCATGGTATTTTGTTACGGCAGCCCAAGCTCACTAAGATACTGCATCCCACAATTTAGTGTCTTTATTTTATTTCCATTAAAATGTGATTTCTTCCTTGGCAGATATATTATTTAGAAATACGTATTGTCTAAAACTTCAGATATGTTGGGGCTGTGGTTTTCAGACATTTTTCTGTTACTGATTTCTAAGTCGATTCCCAGTGTGTCAGCGTACATGGTTGGTATAATTTCAATCCTTTCAAATGTAATGAGACTTGTTTTATGGCACAAAATATGGTCTATCTTGGTAAATAAAATAATTTATATTCTTCATTTGATGGGTGAAGACATCTGTAAATATCAGTTAGATCAAGTTTGTTTATAATTTCTTCTATATTTCTGTTGATTTTCTGACTATTGTTGTATCAGTTAGTGAAAAAGGAGAGTTAAAATTTTTAACTATTTCCCAATTTTTCTATTTCTCTTTTCAGTTATGTCAAATATTTGCTCCATTGTATTTTGAATATCCGCTATAAATTTCATGCAAATTTAGGTTATGTCATAATAATGAATTCATCATTTTATTATTATAAAATGTCATTGTTTATCTCTGGCAATAGTCAGTGTTCAGAAATCTATCATGTCTGCTATTAATGTTGCCATTCCAACTTTCTGATAAGTGTTATCACAAAATATTTTATTCTGTCATTTTATTATTTTTTAGTAGACTTCATTTTTCGGGACAGTTTTAGAGTCACAGAAAAATTTACACTCTGGGGCTCTAGTTATAGAGGATGTGTGTTAGAGAACTAATTGTGGATCATACGCTTTATTTTTGTTTTTGTTTTTTTTCTCTATGTTCTTCATTTTGGATAGTGTTTGTTGCTTTCTTTCAAGTCCACTGATCTTTTCTTCTGAAATGTCTAATCTATTTTAACGCAATCAGTGAAAATTTTATTACTTCAGAGGTTATTTTTCATCTGTTAAAGCTCCGTTTGTTTTGAAATTATTTCTTCTTCCGTATCTTTCCTCTTTAGGTTCATGTTCCTTTAAAATCCCTGTAAACATTCTTTTAAGCTCTTTGATTTTAATAGTTTCATCTCTGTTATTTATGAACTTTTCTTACAGTCTTCTCCTTCCTGATTATTGGTCACAATTTCTTGCTCCTTCACTCTGTTGAGCATTTTTTGATTGGATGCCAGATATTGTGATTTTTACATAGTGGAGTGTTCTATTTTGATGTAGTCTTTGAGAGACTTTTAGACTTTGTTATAGCAAGCAATTAATTTATTTGCTTAATAGTTTTTTCCTGTTAAGCATTGTTTTCAAGTTATTTTAGGTCTAGTCGATGGCAGATTTACCCGTAGATGGAATTCAGTACCAATACTAAGACCTTACTCTTCCAGGATTCCTAATAATTGTGCTTTATATTTTACAAGTTCTCTACCTTCTGGATGTAAAAAGTCAAATGATCCTATTCCTGTGTAAACCTGGGAATTGCTGAACTTACAGCTCTTATGTAATTATTCTTTCCCTGGAAGTTGTTTTATATGCATATTTGTGAAACTGTATCTAACACATGCACAGACTGGCATTTAATCAAAAACTAAAGAAGACCTCTGTGCAGATTTTTTGAACTCTCCTCACTAAGCTCACTTTTCTTCTGGATTCTGCCCTGCAAATTCAATTCACCTAAGCCTCCTCAAACTCCAATTATCTACCTTTTCAATTCAACAATAACACTGTACTCTGCTTGGGTTTCCCCTACCTCACCACAAACTAGTAATAGCCTCTAGGCAGAAAGTTGGAACATGGAAGAGATCATCTTGTATGTTTTTCTTCTCTCTGGGGGATTCTGGTCCCATGCTGCTCATTGTCCAATATCAAAAACAGCTGTTTTATATTTCATCCAATTTTTCTAGTACAAGTGTAAAATTACTACTCTCTTACAACTAGATGGACAAGACAGAGGGATAGAGGCAGAGAGAGAAAGAGAGAGAAGAATTCACTCTGAAAATGGTTTGGCAATGGTGATAAGTATGCCAGCAGCATGAATCATGTTATCAGAAACCAAACAATCTATGGGTCTTCCAAAAAATGCAACTATGAAAGGGACATGACAGCCAAGAACAAACAAGCTAATGCATGCTAGCAGATGCCAGCTGTGGACTGAAGCATTATCTATCAGTCTCCTGTCTCTATACTTTTTCAGTGCCATGATCTCGCAAAAAGCCCCCATTACTTATATCAAACTAGGGAGAAAGGGAGAAGGGAGAGGAGGGAAATACCTAACTGACAAAGTCCCCAGAGTGACTGAGAAAATGTAGGCTAGATAGAAAAATCAAGATTGCTGCTATTAAATAAAAGAAATTCAGTTCAGTAATAGAAATAGAAAATTATCCCTATTCCCACCGGAGCTTCAGGAGGCCATCACAACATCGCTCACAATTATCTTCTTTCCTCTGGTAGGCCCTGTTCTCTGGATGCTTTAGATATGCTCACCTTGTGGCCTCAAATGAACTGTAAATTTCTCGAAGACCTTTTGTATTTCCTCCTACAGTCCTTTTTTTAATGCCCTATAGCCTGTAGGCAGGGCTATGACCATAGAAGGAGATGTTTCATGGGTACGTGGGGACTTACCTGCAAATCACCTGCCTATGTCTCTTTGTAATTCTTCTGTAAAAAAGTTGTTTCAGTGCTTACAACATGTCTTCTTACTTTTCTGATAAAAGGAGAACATTTTTCCTGATATTTTCCTGGATAATCCTCAGCACAAACATTTTCTCTCACTGCCACATTATGTGACAATTTTTTTCCAATATTGTTCAGAAAAAAATATGACCGTATAGTATTTTAAATCATTAAGAGAACACATTTTCAAATGTTTGGATTTTTTAAATTGCAACTTTAAAAGCAACTACTCCTTGAATTTTCACACTAGATATAGATTAGATTATTTGTTAAGTAAAAAGAGAGAAAAGGCAGCTTTCTTTTTAAAAAAATCCCACTTAAAACTTTTTTTGAAAGAAAAAATGTACTCAGTTGTGTAATACAGCATTGATACTACAGAAACATTCTGGTTGTTTAGGCAAAGATATGGCAAGTCATAGTGAGAATATGATTTTATTTGAAATACACCATTATATTTTGTTTTTATCGTTGCATACAAAAATTGTACCAGTAAGGCCCCTCCAGGGGAAAATAGTCTGAAAAAAAATCTATTGGCAGAGGAGCTAAGGTTGAGTAAGAGTATAGCGCTAAGCTCCTTGATTTCCATTGGCAACAATCAGCAGAGGTTGCATAATTGACTATTATTTTTTTAAGTATTAGCTGCTCATCATTGGTAA
Source organism: Cebus imitator (assembly GCF_001604975.1). Taxonomy (NCBI): domain Eukaryota; kingdom Metazoa; phylum Chordata; class Mammalia; order Primates; family Cebidae; genus Cebus; species Cebus imitator. The sequence continues at coordinate 3,198,929 of NW_016107442.1, forward strand.
GTAGACTTTGCTGTAAAATGGAACTTTAAAAAGTAATCTGTTTTTCATTCTTGCAACTGTATGGTCAAAGGAGGAGCTAAGCCATCTTTGGGAGTCAATGGTTGCCATAGAAACGTTTATCAGTTGATCTTTTCATGCTGAGAGGTGCTTTGCATACAGGCCATTCAAGGTGAGGCAAATCCCCAAAGGGCAGACTCCAGCAATGCCAATTAATTAGAACGGTACAGAAGGATCAGAAGGAAAGGAAGAAGGGAGGGTAGAAAAGAATTATGAATAAGTTAGTTTCAGATATTTACAAAAGGTGTTGTCTTAACCATCCTCAAGACTCAAATATGCTTTTGCCACATGAAATGTTGGTTTACAAACTTCAGAGTCCTACAGATCATTTCTTGGATGTTTGCCGTGGACAACAGACCTCATTCCTCTGAGCTTTAATTTCTTCATCTGTAAAATGGGAATATTGATGTCAACTCTGCGGGTTGTCAGAAGATTTGAAAACGAAAATAGATGTAAAATGCCTAGCATATTTCCTGGAGTACTGCAGGCACTCAAAACATTTTAATTCCTTTCCATATCTCACTGAAATCCTCTAAGTCTTAGCTTACTCTTAGAAAAAAGACTATATGGTCAGTGTCCATACTTAATTTTTGTTTATAAATATGCACGAAACTGTTGAGAATTATTTGGTTTCCCTGTGGGCTTCTCACCTATTCAAACAGATTTCTTAAATCAACATGAAGAGATAATGATAGTTTAAGAACAGGATGTCTTACTTAGAATATCCTCATACAGAGGAACAATTTTTAAATAATTGTATATAATCAACACATAAGCCATTAAAATATAGATTGAGTATATTTGAATCTCTTTGATGATTCAGAGGTTACTTAGCTTCTTTTAGGGCTCAGGTTCAGGAATATCCATTTCACAAAAGAGTCGCACTGACAACCAGATAAGTTTGATGAGGAGAATGGTAGAGGTGGCTTTATAAATAAATAGTTTTAAGAATTTGTGCTCCCTAAATTTGCTGCTATGAGGCAATATGTAAAACACTGGTGATAGAAAAACAAATCAGACTAGTCTGAATCCAGGATAAGCTCATTAGAGTGGATGAGGGAAACACAAAACAGATATTAGCACCAAAATGTTTTCAGTACAATGCTGACACAGAAAAGAGACATCTTAACCTAGTTTGCAGGGGGCAACCTAGGGCTACAACAAGCACAGTTTGCAGTGGCGTGAGGAAAACCAGATTCTTCTACCAAAGGCATAGTTTAACAAACAAGATGACAACACTGCTCAATTTTTTTTTTTTTTGGTGAATCCTCACAATCTAAGAATGCGGATGGTCCTCTTTTGCCTAACATATAGTTTGTCCTTTCACAATTAAGATAGCAGCAATGCTTGCAGCCTTCCCTCCTTTGACTATTATAAGAACTGTCCATAAAGTAGGAAGCATCCAATATTTATATGAAATCACCCCCTGCCACTTTTACTAAGTGCATACATATGATATGGCTAACTAAAGGTATTAGCTGACCAACAGAGGCAGAACAGGTCGTGGGAACCAATACAGACTCAGTCTTCACCTTGACAAGCGGACATGTGGATTCTCATCTTTTATACTCTTTAGTGATGAAGGACATGTTAGCCTGTATTGATTTATGGCTCTGGCATTGAGAATCCCCAACTCATTCTCTGTCTCATGACACCTTGCTCCTAATCAACCTTTGCTGATAATTAGGATTTCTATATAGATGATGCTGAAAATTATTATGGCACAGACAATATTATGTGTTTAACACAACATTCGTGATTCCTATTCACATAGGAAGCCTACTTTTCCCAAATCTCCTCTGCAGTTAGATTGAGGTGATAGAAATGAGTTGTGGCCAATGGTATATGGGAGCTATGACATAAGTCAGGCCTGGCTCCTTACAATTTCTCTTAAATCCTCCCACCACCTCTGTACTACATATGCGAACTTGGAAGCCATGTGTTTCCAAATGGGAAAGCTACAAGATGGAGGGTAATTAGCTACCTTAATTTTTTTTTTTTTTTTTTTTTTTTTGAGACAGTCTTGCTTTGTGGCTCAGGCTGGAGCGCAGTGGCACCATCTCAGCGCACTGCAACCTCCACCTCCGAGGGTCAAGGGATTCTCCCACCTCAGCCTCATGGTAGCTGGAATTACAGGCATAAGCCACCACACTAGGCTAATTTTTGTATTTTTCGTAGAGACAAAGTTTTACCATGTTAGCTAGGCTGGTCATGAACTCCTGACCTCAAGTGATCTACCTGCCTTGGCCTCCCAAAGTGCTGGGATTACAGGTATGAGCCACTGTGCCTGGCCTCTATCTTACATTATACACAGTATGAATGCAATCAACAACAACAACAAAAAACACAAGCCACCGTGTCAGCTAGTGTTAAGTACCACAACAAACACAGCCAATAAACTTATCTGTTCCTCAGCTTTACTTTAACACTTTCCGCTTCTGCTCTTTTCTCATGGTATGTTGAATATTGCTTGTTCTTCAGGAATTAGATCAATTTTCAGCAATTTACTAAGCCTTCTGGACTTTAGCATTCATTTTCTCATATTTATGTGTCATATATTTCACATATAGGATTGTTGCATCTGAACAGAAATAATCTACAGCATTGCTTTCCAAACTATTTCACATCATGACACATATAATACATAAAAATATCTGTATGGTACAATAGAGTAAATGGGTAAGCCTGTTTTTGAATGATGCCAAGCCACCCAGGGAACTTCAGTGACCCCAAGATTCTGTTCAACCACCTGGAGGCAAACGAGAATTGAAAGGACATCTGTTATCCATTTGTGGCATACCAATATGCTTGGGAAGTTTTGAAAGAGAATAAGCCTACTCAGAGTCTTACACAATAGAATTATCTTGGTGCTGTCATCATACTTCAGAATCTGTACTTAAACCTTTCTTAGGATCTTTTTAAAATACAGCATACAACCATATGAAGAGCATTTATTGAATATGCTATGCATTGAATCGCCTCCGTAATTCCCACAACATTGAGAAGTAGCCTTCATCATTTGCTGTCAGATGACAAAACCAAAATTCAGAGATGTTGAGTAATTTTCCCATGGCCAGGCAGTTTGGGGAGACCACATTGGAACCACAATGGGTTCAGCTCAAAATCTATATTTCCTTTGTAAAGACACTTCTCTCTGTCAATGAACCAAACTCAGCAGAAAGTGATACATGAAGTAGAAATCCAACTTACAGTTTAAAAATTAGAAATATATTATCATACAATTAGGAAACTAATTTAATCTCCCTGTTGCATTCTGTCTTATCTTAATTGCCAGAAAATAAAAATCTAGGGCCACTGAGACCCAGTTGAGAAGTAATGTCTAATGGGCTGATTACAGTGTACTGTAGATTTGCCTGTGAATTGCAGTACAAATAACCAAGGTAAAGAGTTGAGAAGCAGTGTTTTGGGCTTGGACTATACAAGATTAGAACTACATAAAATTAGTCAGCCCATTCAATAGAAAGTTATCAATCCAGGGAAAAGCAAAAAGGAGTACAGGTAAAAAGCCAAAAATGGAAAGTCAAATGGTCATGAGGAGAGAACTTTCAAATCAAGGTAGAGAGCCCTAACTAGAGTTATTCTCAATATTAAATGCAGACAGCTAAACTGGTGCACAAGAACCAGGTAGGAATCTCTGAGAAGTGACAGCACAAGATAGGTCGCAATCTCTCTCTTCCAGAAAAATCAACATGGAACCAAGTATATCAGCACAGAAATATTTGAGGAGTATGAAATCTTAATAGCGATATGGGAAGGACACTAATTATGCTAGAGTCATCAAGTTAGTTTGATGATGCCATTCTAGTATAGAAAGAACTGCAATACACATCTGATTACGCAATCCCAGTAGTTTATCTTTCAGGAACATTATCTGTCAATAATGATGGAACTATCCTGGTTATTTGGTCCTCGGTTCTACAATTTCAGTTCCTACCTTCAGCATAGCTCCATTCTGCTTATTCCCTGAAGAGAAGTGGGAAGAGGAATGAAAGAAATCCTGACTCAATAATCTTTTGTTTTAGCCTACCTGGCATGCATTTTGCCCTTTTCTAATAAAGCATGATGATTTTCCCTTTGAAAACCACCCAATCTGGTTGGGAAAGAACTCATCTTCTCATTTAAGGGACATATAATGCTTAGCCTGAGAAAATGAATATTTTCTATTCCCCTGACCTAAGAGATGGAGAGCCGAACACATAGGCCAGGCTGAAAAGTGTAAATCATGGGATTTTTTGGTAAAATTATTGAGAATGAGATACTTTTTCTGAAGTTATGGCAAATGGAAAGGATGTAATTCTAGAATTAATAATGAGAATCTTGCCATAAGGAAAGAAAAGCCTGTCTGAGAATGAACTTTAAAAATGGAATAAAAAGATAAGCAAAAGATAAAAAGATTTCTGATGAAACTCAAATATCTAGGTCCAACAATGCCTGATGCCAGTTACCCTTGTCTTTCCATTACATGAGCATTAAACAACTCTTCACTTTATATTCTAAAGTGAATTTGAGCAAAGATAAAACCACTCTGCTTCTTTAAGGTTACCACTCTGAATTAAATCAGCCCTAAAACTGTTGACCAAGACAGCCTGAGAATTCCCCTGAGTTTTACTAAACTTCAGGCATGCTTCTTCTTGACTATAGGTCCCTGAGCTCTTTTCTTAGATTTACTTTAGAAAACTTGCAATTGTAAATTATTTCTGTCCTTTGTGACGTCAATTTTCTCCCAGCCTCATGACAGTTTTATAACATAGGATTTTGTTTTTCAAGGACCTAGGTACCATCCCTTTGAAATATAATCATCAAAAAGGTAATACCCTATCTCCTGGTTTCTGTGGGAGAGTAGGAGTCTAACTACAATAAGGGACAATTACCAAACTCAGAGAGTCTAATCATGTTCATCAATTTCCCCTCCAATGTCTCTCAGTACTTTTCCATGAGCTCAACCCAGAGTTTAAAAGCCTTCCAGCTCTTTGTTTCAGTGGAGTTGAGTTTTTTCTCTCTTTCCTGTTGCCATAGTCTTGAAAAAAATCTTCCTTGCCTGTTTAACTCTGGTTAGTGCAATTTTTATTTGGCACTATTTTATTTTTGGACTTCCTTTTGTGTAAAGTAATGCATTCCTTTATTTAAACAAATTGAGTAATATCTTTTTAAGCTAAAAATATCTTAACTGGAATAGAGATTGTTTTAACTTTTTTCTTTATAAAATCTTATCAATTTTTAAAAGATTTGGAGCTCTAACCTTCTACATAATCTTTCATTAAATTTTGGTACCTAATTCTACTTTCATTTTCAAAATGCCTAGGGCTTCAGAGCAACTTCCTGTCATGGCCTTTTACATTACTTTGTTCATTTGCCGGTGTTTTTCCACATCAGAGCCTTATGTCAGTCATATGGTTACTTGGAAAATTAAGATAAGAGTTTTTTTCTACGCCTCTCACTCATTTGAACTTGCCTGTTCCCTCTTTACTCTCAAAAGAGGAAGAGGAGGATGAGAAAAAGGGAAAAGAGGAGGAAGAAGAAGAGAAGAGGCAAGGGAAGGAGGATAAAAAGAAGGAAAAGGAAGAGAAGATAGAGGAAGTAGTGAAAGCTAAAAAGAAGGGATGAAAAGAGACATGAAGAAGAATGCTAACAAAGAATGTGCCAATATAACATCAGTATAAACTCCCATGACTGTCTTATTTCAATCACTTAACAAAGGAAAGAGGAGGATTCCACTCTAAAATCAACTACGGCCTTATGTTGCGTAAGGGTCAAATGCAGAGCATTGTCCCTAAGTCGGCTATGCAAGGCATGCCTAATGAAGCAAAAGCAAGACCTTCTAAGAGGTTCCTTTGTAGACAAGCACAGATGCCTAAGAACATTATTCAAAACCATGGATGACTGAACTGTGGCCAAACCTTATTTCCAGGTCCTTGGCTGCCTCTCTCATCCCTGCCCTGCCTCACAGATGTTGCTTTTCCCATGTTCCAATCGGTGACTATGGCCTCCATTCTCCAGGTAACTGACATTTGCTCATGTAAAGACTTCAGTATTGTCATTTGAAAAAAATTCATTTTCTGCCCATTGTTTACTTGCTGGTGTTTGCCTCTCTGCCTCTTCTTTCCCCAAGTGAGCTCTAAATAGCACTGTCCTTCAACCACTTGTAGACAAACTCTGCATGTTGCTGTTGTATTTTTTATTGATTTTTGTAAGAAAAAAAGTCTATTGATCAGAAACATATAAATATTAAAGATATTAAAACTTCACAAAGTTTTAATATCTCCACATAGGAATTTCATCTAAAGCAAACCACTTTTGGAATAAAATTGAACAAAAAGTATGTTTTAAAACTGATTTAAAGGAATGGAATCTAAGCCCCCACATTAGTCCCATCTCTTGTCAGCCTTTTCAGTATTACATATTTGTACTATTTGTGATAGATAGGTGAGTCACATCAGATCTTTTCAGCGATGCAGTAATCATTTGGGGTATTTAAAAAATAACACTGGGATGAAGACTTCAGACTTCATTCTGAATTAGGTGGGTAGCAGGGTGGAGTGAGGAAGGAGAGAAAAGAGAAGTGAAGCATAGTTCTGGGGATCAGAGGGCCCAGGAACAGAATGGAACTCACACTGTACATTTCATGACTGGTTTGGGAGCTAAGCTCATATGGAAACAGAGAAAGAAAAGCTGAAACTCTATTAAAAAGATGAAGGATACTCACACAGGAGTGGGATTCCTGGAGCATTTTATTCTCTAAGTTTTAGTTTTTTCATCAAATGAGACAATATTTGGTGATTGCAAATATGTGCATGGAAGTCAATTGTAGTTTTATCTCTCCCTCTAGATTATAATAGCATATTCCCTGAAGATCCTAACAATTAAATGACCTATATTCACATCACAAAATCAGAGTCACAATTAATTTCTACAAGCTTTTCTTGAATTCTTGCTGTGTAACATACTGCCTACTAGTTGCTAAGGTTATAAAAACAATAAATCATGCATTCCACCTATAGACCTCATCAAACCCACTAGAAATGCTTTCTTTCCATGGTTAACAAAAGACTTTACTATACATTATATTTGATTTTCACAATATTCCTACAAAAGAGGGAAAGCATATATCAAAATCTCTACTTCACATACAGATAACATTTGAGAGGTTCAGAGGAATTAAATAATTAATCCAAACTTGGAAATGGCAGAGTTGTTCTACAGGCTCATCTTGTGACTTAAAATGTAGCCGTCTCTTAGAAGTGTTAGCCACCAGACAAATGCCTCCAAAACAGTAGCTTGCAACCCATCATTATGTCAGTACACTATTCTAAATGTAATGCTGATGTATAGACCAAAGTTATGTAAACCAAAGTTTACCAAGCATGTAGACCAAAGTTATTCTTACTTTCAGTGCTCATCCTACCTCCAAGACAGAAAACGGATAGGACATTTATAAAAAGTAATTTATTTCCAAAGCATTCTCATATGCATCAGTACTTGACTCTGCACATTGATAGGAAGAAGAATCAGCATATATTATCTCTACAGTATAGATGGAGAAACATGGAGAAACTAACACACAGAGAGGTTTTTTTCCCCCAAAGGTCACTCATTTAGTTAGTTAGGAGTTCCTGTAAGTCTAAAGTCTAGATCTCCCAATTTCCAGTCTAGTCCTTTGTTAGCTGAAACTCTATTAAAAGAGGAAGGATACTAATACAGGAGTGAGAGTCCCGGAGCATTTCATTCTCTGAGCTTTAGTTTTTTCATCAAATGAGACAATATTTGGTGAACGCAAATATGTGCATGGCAGTCAACTGTAGTTTCATCTCTCTCTAGATTATAATAGTACATTTTCTGAAGATCCTAACAATTAAATGACCTAAGGTCATATTACCAAGAATAATTTGAATACAGAATGCCAAGTCTTACCATTCACCACTCATTCCCTTCAGGATTCTGGTAATAGATAATTACATACAAGGAGAAAAATCTTTGTAAACCTTCACAATATAGGGTTTCTCATAATGGCATGTGTACCCCACCATCAGGCAGGAACATGCACTCTCAGAAGTTCAATGACTGCATGTTCCAGGCTACCAAAACACATTTAGCCTCAAGTAAGTTTCACTTGAGATCTCCAAGCAACCCAACATACATACCTGTCACCTCACTCTCCATCAGAGGACAAAGCACCCTTGATTATCCATCATCATTTACCATCATGATGCTCTATTAGCAGCCATTTTAAAGGCGGGCTATGGATGGGGAAAATATTTGCCTTGCTTCTCATTGCCCCATTATAACTTTCTCTCCTACCTTCCTTCTCCAAAAGCGCAGTTCCTTTGAAGCCTATATTCCCATTTTTACACCTACTACCCCCTCTTTGTGTTCTTTTGATACCCCAGCCACTCTCCTTAATTTATTGTTGACTTTAGTATCGGCTTTACCATCCTAATGCCTGTCCCCACTTCCATCTGCATCTTTGGAAACTTCAACAATCACACAAATTATTCATCAAATGCCCTAGTTTCCATTCTTTGACCTCATTAACTCTATGGGGAGAGGAAACAACATCCTCTATGGGCCAAAGTCAAGGCTTGTAGATTGGAGGGGAGAGGATCAACCTCTACGTCCACCTCCAAGGTACTGAGTCAAGCCTGGCTTTCTCACTCCAACTTCCTTGATTTCTGGACTATAATTCTCATAATGGCATAGAAATGGGTGTAGACACAAGTTGAACAATCAAAGAAGGGTAGATTGAAGATGAAAAGAAAACTTCAAGAGTAAGTTTACGTTAAATATGTTTTAGACTGACTTATGAACATTTTTATCTGCACTGGCTTATCAATGGATGATATGACAGGTGATATCAGGAGGCAAATAAATGTGAAAGGAGAGCTTCTATTGAGATCCCATTTTAATCTATCTTCTTTCTCTTTTTGGACAAAATGCATTTTGGACAAAAGGAGTTAACATATAAGGGAAAACAAAGAAGTAAGCTCTTTAAATAGTACATTGCATATGGAAAAAATAAAATCGTCAGAGCACCCTACTCCCCCTTGAAAGTTGACATGCCATTTCAGAGTAAGCTTGCTTTGTTTAATCGAGAATTTGCATCTTAGCAAAAGCTCACAAGCATGTAACCTGTGAGGGAATGGTTGCTATGACAACATTAATGAGCCTGTCCTATGACCAGAGATATCTTAAAGAGAAAATATGCTTGGGCTCTCACTTATTATCATGTTGGTCTCTGCTTTCTGGACAAGAAGAGCTTAAAAATATCACTCTAACAAGAGGGAAATATTTATTAATGGTCTCATAGGGAGCCATTTTACTTTGAATAAGAGAACAATTTTACAGCATTAAAAAATATATAAGTCTGCCTAAAACCCATTTACGTAAAAAGTGTGTCGTTTTTTATAATGGACTGCTGCATAAAACTGGGTCCTGTTTTCTAACAAATAACATGTTGAATTTACCATTTGTCTACTTTTGACTGATATGTGTTTGTATAGTCTTTCCCAGTAAATGATTTTAAAGTCTTTTATTTCATAATTATTATTAACTCTTCTTATGTCTTTCAATTAAACAGTAAATTTTGATCAGGAACTATGTATTTAATACATGTTATGCCCCTTTACCATATGGGCTCTTCAAATGGCACAGCTTTTTAACTTACACTAAAAATGAGAAAAGTGAGGCTCTGAGAGTTTGGGTGAGTTTCCTGGGGGTACACAGCCGGAGTACTTTGAAACCCAATTGGATATAAAGGCAGTGCTTTTTCTTATCTGTTTAATCTTTCCCCATCAGAACCACTCTCCATTCCCACTGAAGTATTCAGTAACATATGAGGTCTCTAAAGGTATATATTGCAAAAAGGGCAAAAGAAAGCTCCTACCCTCAGGGAGTATTTAATCCAGTCAGATAAGATTTATAATTCATTCAGAGAATATTTAATTGAATGATGAGCCTTGAGGCCAGAACTCATGACCCAGATCAAACACTAACTTGCTGAATGTTGTTATTATTGTTGTACTTTTGTTTCCAGGAACCACTACTAATAAAATCTAAGTCACTAGCTAGATTTGAGGGCATTTGGTTACCTCAAAAAAGTAGTGAGGTATTTAACAAGGAGCCAAATGACTTTGTAACACGTAATTCTATGCTAAAAAATTGAATGCAAAGTAGGATGTGGATTTTTTACTATTTTAAAAAAATCAACTATAGAGAAAAATGTGTTAAAATCTCAGATATGACTATGTACTTCTTTAGTTTTTCTTTTAGTTCTATTAATTTTTGTTTAATATATTTTAAAGCTATATTATTGGTGAACACAGATTTTTGATGCCAGTATACTATGGGATTGACTTCTCTTTCCTTTTGAAATATTTTTATCTCTAATAGTGATTCTTGCCTATAGTTTATTTTAAAATTTTTATAGCTATACTATCTTTCTTCAGTTAGTGTTTGCATGCTCCATTTTTTAAAAAATCATTTTACTTTTAATATTTCTGTGTCTATATGAAGTGTATTTTTAATATTTCTGAAAATTTTCTCTTTCTCACTCTAGCTCCACCTTTCTTCCTAGCCCTAAAAATCTGTGTGGAAGAAATAATTCTGCCCTTTAGAGACTTTAACCTCTCTCACCAAACTTCCTAAGGAGGAGATCAATTATATAACTTGTAATTGGAGTAGGATTCCTCCTAAGTACTGCAATATTGTAGAAAATTTTATCCTGCCTTTACATGTTTTTGGCCTTGCCTTCATCCTCCATTTCCCTAGCTGTCTGCAGAGCCTTATAATTCAGTAGATGTCCCAGGTCCCTGCCTGACACTAAAGCTCAACTAGCTTCTCTTGTCCCTAACAAAGCCTCTCTGTCTGGCCAAGTCTGGTCCTCCTCACACATCCAGAATTGGAAAATTATCCAAGGGAAACACGTGTCATCTCACATTGAAATAATTATCTCTCTCTGGACTTGTGGCTCATTTATTTCTTGATTCTTTCTCTGTTCTTTGATGTTTTTAAAGTTTTTTTTAAATTAAAATTAATTTGGACTTTTCCCAGTTGATATATTGGGGCCTTAAGCCACCACTACTAACCATGTTGTACACAGAAATGGAAATATACACCACAAAAAGTGAGCACCAAGTGTTAAAGAACTGAACTTTAATCTACAGATGACTAGATCACTGCTTCTCTACAGCAGCCCTCTGACCACCTGAAGTGCTTATTAATAATAGTGTTTCCTACGTCCCCTTCCCATCTTATTGAGCAAGTGTTTTCGAAAGGATGACATATGTATTTTTCATGAACTTCTGAAATAATTCTTATGCTTATGATATCCATGAGATTTGTATTACCAGCACACCACTGGACTATAAGTAAACTAAGAAGATGACCTTTTATTTGGTCTCTATATACACAATATCTTCCACATCTCCAGACATGTGTAGCTCACACTTCCTAATGGATTGCCACATACCATGCAGTCTTCTAAGCCCTTTACTAGATTTAACTTACTTGAGATTCATAACCCTATGAGGGTTCTATTATCATTCCAAATTTCCAGATTTAAAAAACTGGGGAACAGAGAGAGTAACTTGCACAAGGCTGAGTGATTCAGTGGGAGAGAAGAAATACGATGTAACTGGCCAAAAAAATGTGAAGAAAATGCTCAACATCACTAATCATTAGAGAAATACAAATCAAAACCACAATGAAATGCCATCTCACACCAGTCAGAATGGCTATTATCAAAAAGTCAAAAAATAACAGATACTAGCAAGGCTGCATAGAAAAAGGAATGCTTATACACTGTTGCTAGAAATGTAAATTACTTCAACCACTGTGTAAAGCAGTTTGGAGATTTTTCAAAGAACTTGAAACAGAGCTAGCATTCAACCTAGCAATCCCATTACTGGGCATATACCTAAAAGAAAACAGATAATTATACCAAAAAGACATATGTACTTGTATGTTCATTGTCATGCTACTCACAATGGCAAAAACATGGAATCAACCTAGTTGCCTATCAATGGTGGACTGAATAAAAAACATGTAGTACATATACATCATGGAACACTACTCAGCCATAAAAAAGAATGAATTCATGTCCTTTGCAGCAACACAAATGGAGCTGGAGGCTGTAACCCTTAATGAAATAATGTAGGAGCAGAAAACCAAATATTTCATATTCTCTTTCACAAGTGGGAACTAACCATTGAACACACATGGACATAAACATGGAAATAATAGACACTGTGCACTACTAGATGGGCAAGAGAGGCAGAAGAGCATGGGTTGAAAAACTAACTCCTGAGTACAATATAGCCATGTAACAAACCTACACAGGTACCCCCTATATCTAAAATAAAAGCTGAAAATACGTTCTTTTATTAAGTTGCCTAAGAGCATCATCTGAACCATTTCAATAGAAAGTCTCTTGGAATCAATATTGAATACACTTAATTATGTAACTTCAACTATCTTTACACTTCAAAAACTCATATTTCTATCTCATACCCATTAAACCTGTCATCAAATTTTTAAAATAATGAAAATATAGATATGACGGCTGATTGAATTCAGGTTAGTGATGCTGTAAGAGCTTTCATAAGAGACCATCATTTAATTAACACATCAGATAAGGCAACAATACTTCTCATTTTCTCCATTAACTACAGAGCTATTTCCTGTGGCACCTTTACCCAGAGCCAATAGTCTACTGTCTAAAATACCCGTATACTTCTCCCATTATTTGAATGGCATAGTTATCAGAGATCTATTCAACTTGTTCCCCTTATAGTTGTAATTGTTATTGTAAATTACTTAATTTAGTCAAACTGATTTTCTATAGACCAATGAAATTAGTATAAAAAGAAGAAAGTTAACAAAAAATCTGCTATAGAAACAACTATAAAAAATTGGGAGAAAATTGTCAAAATCCAGAAGATTAAGAATTCAAGTTGCTTTCATCAATATCTTTAGTTTCTTGGTCCACTTTAAAGAAAAGAAAAAAAAAAATCTCAATGCATGATTTGTATCCTACCTGAAGGCACATGTGTTAAGAAATGGCTTGGCCTTTTATCAATGTTTAGTTAATAACTATACTTTGTGCATTTTATGTTCAAGAAAATATGTCTTAGCTGGCTTGAACTGCTATAACAGAATACCATAGGTAGGGTAGTTTATAAAAAACACAAATTCTTTCTCACAATCCAAGATCAAGGAGCCATCAGATTCAGTGTCTGATAAGAACTCTTGCTCATAGATGGTTATCTTCTCATTGTGTCCTCACCTGGCAAGGGATCTCTCTGGGGTCTCTTTTGTAAGAGCACTAATCCCATTCACAAGGAATCTGCCCTCATGGCCTAATCACTTACCAAAGGCTTCACCTCCTAATGTCATCAACTTGGGGTTAGGATGAATTTGTGGAGGTGGCAAAAGCATTTAGTCTTAGCAATGTAGATTTGTTAAATAATTGCTGCTTAAACCCAATTCAAGTTTTCACTCAAATGTCACCTTATCAGTGAGAACTTTCTGGACTGCCCAGACAAATCACAATCCTTTGTCCTCCCTGGAACTCCCTATTACTTTTAGTTTGCTTTGCTTAGTCCCTAACTCTTATCAATAAGTCACACTACCTATTCACATTTATTTGCCCATATTTTGTTGTTCATAGTATATTTCCTGTGGTAGGCAGAATACTGTTTCCCCAAAGAGATCCACATTCTAACCTCTGCAACATGGGAATATGTTACCTCACATGGAAAAAGAGACTTGGCATTTGTGATTATGCTTAAGGACCTTGAGATGGGGAAATTATCCTATAATGTTACGGTGGGCCAAACTTAATATATGTCTTTCAAAGAACCTTTTCTGACTGAGATCAGAGTTAGAAAGAAATGTGGCAACAGAAGAATGGTCAGAGAGATGCCAACTTACTGGCTTTGATGATAAAAGACGGGACGATGAGCCAAGGAATAGGAGCAGCCTCTAAAAAATGGGAAAGGCAAGGAAACAGATTCTCCCCTAGAGCTTCTAGAACAAAGGCAGCTCTGCTGATTTTAGCCCAGCGAGATCCATGTTGGACTTCTGACTTATAGAACTGTAAGATAATAAACTTGCATTATTTTAAGCCACTAAGGTTGTAGTCATTTGTTCCAGCAGCCACGAAAACTAATGTACATGCCTTCACAAGGAATGAGCTCAATGAAGACAATATTAGTGTTACATTATAAGCTTTACCAGTAAAATTTATCACAGTCCTTGATAAATAGATAATATTTAATAAATACATGTTAAATTGATGAATGAATGAAGACACTGATAAACCAGTAAGTCATCTCCTTCTAGTTCTGATATCATGGCATACGATACATTACTACTGAAATAATACCAACAATGATGTATTTTCTTAGGCATTCATGTACACTCATTTCTTCACTTGCTCATCACAACAGGTGTTAAATATATGATCTCCACTTTCCACAGAAGCAGTCTGGAACTCAAAGTTGCACTCAAGTTGCACAAAGCAACTTGACTAGGTCTACTTGGCTAAAATGCTGACAGCCTTCCATTAAGGCACTACTTGTAAGAGTAATCAAATTGATCTTTCTTATTTATGGTCAGTAAAGCAAAAGTTAATTAAAAGACAATCAAATGCAGCATACACAAATGGCGGCCTTGAAATGGAAGAAAGGCTATTTAATCAGTATATAACAAAGGCATTTATGTTCAAGGCCTCAGAGTTTATGTACATGGTTATATACAGAGTTTATATAACATGTTCAATACTCTGATGGTTTGAGTATCTCAAAGCACAGCAATTAGGCACCCTGTCGAATTGGGTTTCCAATTAGAATTCCACATGTAAGTTAATGGACCGCACCTGCCCCTCACCCAAGAGGTCAGCTTACACACATGTAAGCATAATCTCCCAGAGACTTTACATCCCGAGCAATGGCTACTGGTTGATTTCTCTGCTCTCAGCTGTACACCACATGCAATGTGAAGCTCACTGTCCCCTGAATCCAGCACACTCCTTTACACTCCTGATTTTGCTGAGAGCACTTTATGTACCTAAAACATACTTCCCTCCCACTAGCCAACGTCTCTGCATGAAAACCTCTACTTAGCTAGAGATCCATCTTGTATACTAGCAATATCCAAAATTTCATCATTAGAGTCCTCTATTTGTGGCTTAAGACTTCCCAGCCATTCTAA
The DNA here is from genome assembly GCF_001604975.1 of Cebus imitator. Lineage (NCBI taxonomy): Eukaryota > Metazoa > Chordata > Mammalia > Primates > Cebidae > Cebus > Cebus imitator. The sequence goes on from NW_016107442.1 coordinate 3,214,211, forward strand.
AAATGTAAATCCTTCTAGGAGCAGCAATCTTTCCATTTTTACTGGTTTTATATACCATACCATGAATGAGTCTGAATGTTTTTCCTGAGAAATAGAATATACAAGAATATAGAAGTTCAGGTGTCATGAAAAGTACAGACATTGGGATTTCAGAAAAATTGTTACAGGCAACAAAGCTGGGTCCAGGCCAGGTAGCCTTGCTATTGGAATAATATTGACAATTATTAGAAGGAATGAGAGAGAAAATCATTTTCTGTTCACCCATGTGATGAAGGTGTAGCTGAAATAACATGAAATTTGCAGTTATATTTGGATTTAGTGGTCATTTTACCCATTTCCTGACTGTATGGCTATTGGTAAATTACTTAACCTCTCTAAGCTGCAGTTTTCTCATCTGCCAAATAAAGATATAATAACTACTACACTGAATAAAATGAATAAACAGGACAAGACCATTGCCCTTGAGGATTTCACAGAGTCAAAACACACCTTTAAGGATTAAGGAATCTTAAATATTTGGAAATGACTCAAATTCCCTAAAAAGAAGGAACTGACTAATTTCTGGTAAATCTCTAAAGTAGATTATCACACTGTAAGTTAAATGATGCATTATTTAAATTGAAATAAAAAAATTTCAGTTAATGACATGAGATGTTTGCTATATTTTTAAAAGCAATTTAAAAATAATATAGATGATATATTCCTATATTATAAATCACTGTATTAGCTAGAACAAAATCTGGCACATAAAGATCACCAGTTGTTGAATAAATGGCTGATGGATGCATATATAAATGGAGAGCAAGAGAGAATGGTCAAAATGTTCACTTTACCACTTGGCAGTGCAATTTTGTCATAATTTACTTGTATTGTTGTTCTTATCTAATTTTTCCAAACTGATTGTGTATGCACATATATACAAATACATGCACATGTATATTATCTTTAAACAAATTAAACAATATTTTCAATTATATTTAAAAGAAATTTAAAATTGTACTTAATTAGCAAGTTAGTAGAATATTTTCAGTTAAACTCAGCGAAATTAGCCAATCAAGAAGCACAAGTACAAACTTATGTCATAAATTTCCTTAGAAGGTCGTAGAGAGTGGAGAATTTGCAGTTTGAGCTTTCAGCTCTAGATAAGAGGTTTTCAGTGAAATCTTTTGGGGCTTTCTCATGCTTAGAAAGTTGAGCAAGTGCTTGGCATTGAGAGCTGAATCAGCCATAGAACATAAGTTATCTTTTGATTTTCCTGCTATATCTCATTTCTAAACTATGAGTAAGTATTCAAACTACATCACAAAATTGTCTGAGAACCCAAGGAGAGAATACATTCATTCACTCACTTGACAAATATTAAATCTATGCTATATCCTTGTTTTATCATAGATCTAAACCAAAGTGCAAAAATGTCTGCCAACTTGAAGCTAACACTCCAAACTGAGGAGATAGACAATGAACATAATAAACAAGTAAAATACAAAGTACATTATAAGGTAATAAGTGTTATGGAGAAATGAAGAAGGGGAAAAGAAGTGATAAGTGATTAAAATGGTGGAGTTGCAATTTTCAAAGAAGGTCCAAAAGAGGAGTCACTAAGGTGACATTAACACAGCCTCAAAGGAGGTGAAGAGGTTAATATCTACAGGTGAGTATCTAAAGGAAGAGCGTTCCAAGCAGAGAAAACAGATATGGAAAATCACCTCTAAAACTGAAAAGTGTTATGCAAACATATATACAAATGTAGCACCTGAAGTAATATTTAAACCTAAATATATCAGCAAAGGCATAAACCTGGATCTCAAACTGGTTCAATAACCCACAATACCCCAGGTGTGCAGCTAGTTTCATGACAGAAACCCAGTCATCCATGATGCCATATTTCTGATCCAGCTTTTTCCACCAAAACCTAATTAGTATGGTCTCTCTGCATTTATTGGGTAAAACTCATTCTCCCTCTTTTGATGGAGATTTCAGCATTATATGTCCACACCCCTAAATGGGGGAAGAATGTATCCAATGTATTCAAATAAATAACATCTTTTTTTTCCTTTAAATTCCAGGATACATGTGCAGAATGTGCAGGTTTGTTACATAGGTATATATGTGCCATGGTAGTTTGCTGCACTTATAAACCTGTCATCTAGGTTTTAAGCCCCACATGGATTAGGTATTTGTCCTAACGCTCTCCCGCTAATCCCCCACAGGCCCCATTGTGTGATGTTCCCCTCCCTGTGTCTATGTGTTCTCATTGTTTAACTCCCACTTACGAGTGAGAACATGTGGTGTTTAGTTTTCTGTTCCTGTGTTAGTTTGCTGAGAATGGTGGTTTCCAGCTTCATCCATGTCCCTGCAAAGGGCATGAACTCACTCTTTTTTATGACTGCATAGTATGCCATTATGTTCCACATTCCACAGTATTCCATATGTGCCACATTTTCTTTATTCAGTCTATCATTGATGGGCATTTGGATTGGTTCCAAGTCTTTGCTATTATAAATAGTGCTGCAATAAACATACATGTACATGTCTTTAAAGTAGAATGATTTGTAATCCTTTGCACACATACCCAGTAATGGGATTGCTGGGTGAAATGGTATTTCTGGTTCTAGATCCTTGAGGAATTGCCATACTGTCTTCCACAATAATTGAACTAATTTACACTTCCACCAACAGTGAAAAAGTCTTCCTATCTCTCCACATCCTATCCAGCATGTGTTGTTTCCTGACTTTTTAATGATCGCCATTCTAACTGGCGTGAGATGGTACCTCATTGTGGTTTTGATTTGCATTTCTCTAATGCCCAGTGGTAATGAGCTTTTTTTCATGTTTCTTGGCCACATAAATGTGTTCTTTTGAGAAGTGTCTCTTCATATCCTTCACTCACTTTTTGATGGGGTTGTTTTTTCTTTCTTGTAAATTTGTTTAAGTTCCTTGTGGATACTGGGCCTACATAGACCTTTGTCAGATGGATAGATTGCAAAAAGTTTCTCCCATTCTGTAGGTTACCTGTTCACTCTGATGATAGTTTCTTTTGCTGTGCAGAAACTCTTTAGTTTAATTAGATACCATTTGTCAATTTTAGCTTTTGTTGCCATTGTTTTTGGTGTCTTAGTCATGAAGTCTTTGCCCATGCCTATGTCCTGAATGATACTGCCTCGGTTTTCTTTTAGGATTTTTATGATTTTAGGTTTTACATGTAAGTCTTTAATCCATCTTGAGTTGATGTTAGTATAAGGTGTAGGGAAGGAGTCCAGTGTCAGTTTTCTGAATATGACTCACCAGTTTTCCCAGCACTATTTATTAAATAGGGAATCCTTTCCCCATTGTTTGTTTCTGTTAAGTTTTTCAAAGATCAGATGGTTGTAGATGTGTGGTGTTATTTCTGAGGCCTCTGTTCTGTTCCATTTGTCTATATATCTGTTTTGGTACCAGTACCATGCTGTTTTGGTTACTGTAGCCTTGTAGTATAGTTTGAAGTCAGATAGCATGATGCCTCCAGCTTTGTTGTTTTTGCTTAGGATTGTCTTGCCTATACAGTCTCGTTTTTAGTTCTGTATGAAATTTAAAGTGTTTTTTTTTTTTTTTAATTCTGCTAAGAAAGTCAATAGTAGCTTGATAGGGATAGCATTAAATCTATAAATTACATTGGACAGTATGGCCATTTTCATGATATTGATTCTTCCTATGAAGAAACCCAGTCACCTATGTCTCCATATTTCTGAAGAATCAATTCTTCCTATGAATAATCGATATGAGCATGAAATGTTTTTCCATTTGTTTGCATCCTGTCCTATTTTATTGAATGGTGGTTTGTAGTTCTCCTTGAAGAGGTCCTTCATGTCCCTCGTAATTTGTATTCCTAGGTAGTTAATTGTCTTTGCAGCAATTATGAAAGGAAGTTCACTCATGATTTGGCTCTCTGTTTGTGTATTGTGTATTGGCGTATAGAAATGCTTGTGATTTTTGCACATTGATTTTGTATCATAAGACCATGCTGAAGTTGCTTACCAGCTTAAGGAGTTCTGGAGCTGAGATGATGGGGTTTTCTAAATAGGTAAGTATGTCATCTGCAAACAGAGACAATTGACTTCCTCTCTTCCTTTTAAAATATCCTTTATTTCTTTCTCTTGCCTGATTGCCCTGGCCAGAACTTCCAATACTATGTTGAATAGGAGTGGTGAGGGAGGGCATCCTTGCCTTGTGCCAGTTTTCAGAGGGAATGCTTCCAGCTTTTGCCCATTCGGTATGCCATTGGGAATGGGTTTGTCATAAATAGCTCTTATTATTTTGAGATATGTTTCATCAATACCTAGTTTATTGAGAGTTTTTAGCATGAAGGGATGTTGAATTTTATCAAAGGCCTTTTATGCACATATTGAGATAATTATGTGTTTGTTGTCATTGGTTCTGTTTATGTGATGGATTGCATTTATTGATTTGTGTATGTTAAACCTGTCTTGCATCTCAGGGAAGGAGCTGACTTGATCATGGTGGATAAGATTTTTGATGTGTTGCTGGATTCTGTGTGCCAGTATTTTATTGAGGATTTGTGTATCAATGTTTATCAGGGATACTGGCCTGAAATGTGTGTGTGTGTGTGTGTGTGTGTGTGTGTGTGTGTGTGTGTGTGTCTGCCAGGTTTTGGTATCAGGATGATGCTGGACTCATAAAACGAGTTAGGGAGGGGTTCCTCTTTTTCTGTTGTTTAAAATAGTTTCAGAAGGAATGGTACCAGCTCCTGTTTGTACTTCTGGTATAAATTGGCTGTGAATCCATCTGGTCCTGGGCTTTTTTTGGGGGGGGCGGTGTTGATAGGCTATTAATTACTGTCCCAATTTCAGAACTTGTTATTAGTCTATTTAGGGACTCAATTTCTTCTTGGTTTATTCTTGGGAGGATGTATGTGTCCAGGAATTTATTCATTTATTCTAGATTTTCTAGTTTATTTGCATAGAGGTGTTTTTGGTATTCTTTAATGGTTGTTTGTATTTCTGTGGGATCAGTGGTGATATCCCCTTTATCATATTTTTGTGTCTGTTTGATTCTTCTCTCTTTGCTTCTTTATTATTCTGTCTAGTGGTCTATTTTGTTCATCTTTTCAAAAAACAAGCACCTGGAATCATTGATTTTTTGAAGGATTTTCTGTCTCTATCTCCTTGAGTTCTGTTCTGATCTTAGTTATTTATTTTCTTCTGCTATTTTTTGAATTTGTTTGCTCTTGCTTCTCTAGTTCTTTCAATTGTGATGTTAGGGTGTCAATTTTAGATTTTTCCAGCTTTCTGTTGTGGGCATTTGGTGCTATAAATTTCCCTCTAAACACTGCTTTAGCAATTTTAGAATAAGTGTGATGTGGTGCTGAGAAGAATATATGTTCTGCTGATTTGGGGAGGAGAGTTCTGTAGATGTCTATTAGGTCTGCTTGTTCCAGAGCTGAGCTCAAGTCCTGAATATCCTTGTTAATTTCCTGTCTTGATCTGTCTACTATTGACAGTGGGGTGTTAAAATCTCTCACTATTATTCTGTGGGAGTCTAAGTCTCTTAGTAGGTCTCTAAGAACTTGTTTTACGAATCTGGGTGTTCCTGTATTGGGTGCACATATTTTTAGGATAGTTAGTTCTTCTTGTTTCATTGAGTATCTTAGTGTTCTCCCTATTTTCTGAATTTGAATGTTGGTCTGTATTCCTAGGTTGGGGAAGTGCTCCTGGATAATATCCTGACATCTGTTTTCAAATTGGTTCTATTCTCCCTGTCACTTTCAGGTACATCAATCAATCATAGGTTTGGTCTTTTCACATAGTCCCATATTTCTTGTAGGCTTTGTTCTTTCCATTGCATTCCTTTTATGCTAATCTTGTCTTCACTCCATATTTATGTAAGTTGATCTTCCATCTCTGATATCCTTTATTCTGCTTGATTGGTTCAGCTATTGAGACTTGTGTATGCTTCATGAAGTTCTCATGCTGTGTTTTCAGCTCCATCGGGTCATTTATGTTCCTCTCTAAACTGCTTATTCTAGTTAGCAGTTTTATCAAGGTCCCTAGCTTCCTTGCATTGGGTTAGAAAATGCTCCTTTAGGTCAGAGGCATTTCCACCTTCTGAAGCCTAATTCTGTCAATTCATCAATCTCATTCTCTGTCCAGTTTTGTGCCTTTGCTGGAGAAGAGTTGCAGTCATATGGAGGAGAAGAGGCTTTCTGGTTTTTGAAATTTTCAGCATTTTTGCTCTGTTTTTTTTTTCTCATCTTTGTGGATTTATCTACCTTTGATCTTTGACGGTGATGATCATTGAATGGAGTTTTTGTGTGGGAGTCATTTTTATTGATGTTGTTGGTGGTGCTTTCTGTTTGTAGATTTTCTTCTCACAGTCAGGCTCCTCTTCTGTAGGTCTGCTGCAGTTTGCTGGAGGTCCACCCTCCTGATCTTGTTTGCCTGGGTATCACCTGTGGAGGCTACAGAATAGCAAAGATTGCTGCCTTCTCCTTCCTCTGGAAGCCTTGCCTCAGAGGGGCACTAGCCTGATGCCAGCCAGATCTCTCCTGTATGAGGTTTCTGTCAACTCATGTTGGGAGGTCTCTCCTAGTCAGGAGGCACAGGGATCAAAGACTTACTTGAGCAGGCAGTCTGTCCCTTAGCAGAGCTTCAGTGCTTTACTGGGAGAACCTTCCTTGTCAGGATCAGCTGCTCTCTTCAGAACTGGCAAGCAGGAAAGTTTAAGTCTGCTTAAACTACATCCACAGTTGCCCCTTTTCCTAGGTGTTCTGTCCCAGAGAAATGGGAGTTTTATCTGTAAGTCCCTTACTGGGGCTGCTGCCTTTCTTTCAGAGATGCCCTGCCCAGTGAGGAGGTAGCCTGGCCACAGTCGCTTTGCTGCAGTGTGATGAATTCCACCTAGTCCAAACCTCCCAATCTCCTTAGCACTATCAGGGGAAAATCTCCTACTAAAGCCTCAGTAATGGTGGATGGCTCACCCTCCGCCAAGCTCGATCATCCCAGGTCAACTTCAGACTGCTGTGCTGTCAGTGAGAATTTCAAGCTAGTAATTCTTAGGTTTCTTGGCTCCATGGGAGTGAGACCCACTGAGCGAGACCACTTGGCTCCCTGGCTTCAGCCCCCTTTCCAGGGGAGCGAGTGGTTCCATATTGCTGGGATTCCAGGTGCAAAAAAAAAAAAAAAAAAAAAAAAAAACTCCTGCAGCTAGCTTGGTGACTTCCTAAACTGCAGCATAGTTTTGCGCTTGAAACCCAGGGCGGTATAGTCACACGAGGGATTCTCCTGACCTGCAGATTGCAAAAACCATGAGAAAAGCATAATATCTCGGCCAGATAGCACGGTCCCTCATGGCTTCCTTTGGTTGGGGGAGAGACACCCCTTGGCTCCTCGCACTTCCCAAGTGAAGCAATGCCTCACACTGCTTCTGCTCATCCTCCATGGGCTGCGCCCACTGCCTAACCTGTCCCAGTGAGAAGAAGTGGGTACTTCAGTTGGAAATGCAGAAATCACCCACCTTCTGCATTGATTTCACTGGGAGCTGCACACCAGAGCTGTTCCTATTCACCCATCTTTCTAGATCCCATATCTTCTTTTGGCATGAAAAATCTGTATAAGAATTAGACAGACAGCTATAATATTTAGTTCAATTCCCTGGAAGCTAAGGCATAAGATAGAGATATCCACACTCTTGCTGCTTTAACCTCACTAAACATTAACATCTTCTAGGATTGAAGCATCAGTAAGCTCTGGGAAGGCTCATATCCCTGGTGAGTAACTACTTTCATTTTCTAGGAGTTAATACAGTCCAGCCAAAATACAACCTTCCATTTCAAAGATAAATGCCTCTGTGTGGAACAGTGAAAGTCCTCCATTTACTCTGGGGGAAAAAATTCTGTAGAATTGTGGGTATTTGGAGCCCTACTAAATTATCTCAAAAAATATAGCCTTTCTAGTTTAGGAGGTATGTTTAACAGGGAAAAGACAGATAGGAGAAAACATTTATTGAAGGTCCTACAAGTTGGGTGTGGCCCTTAATCCCCATAATAATTCTACAAAGAAGATCTTATTTGCCTGTCCCATTTCAGAGAAACGAAATCAAGGCCCAAACAGATTTATGAATTGGGCCAAGGACAAGAAACAAATAGCAGACCAATGTCTAAAAGCCAAATTTCTTAGACTTCAGAATCCATGCATTTTCTACTACTCCAGGTTACATTTTGTTTAACTCCCAAAGACTTAGTGCATTTGATGTTACAGATGTCGTGCTCTCACTTCATAGCTTTCTGTCCTCAGCAAGACTCAGGCAGCATGTTCCCCTGTTATTGAACTTATCACACAATATTGTAATTAATTGTTTACATATCTGGCATATGTACACAATTAATACATATGTACACATATGTACAGAGTACAATAAACTCTGTACTTCTTAAGAGTAAGAACAATATTGTTCTTACCCATATTTACATATTTTTCTTACCTCATATTTACAAATACACTGGCATGTAATATACCCAAAAATATTTGAATTGTCAATCTATCCAACAGCATGTCTATGGAGAAGGTAAGACTATAAATCCACAGGATTTAGGAATAGCTATTAACACAACCACACTTACAGTCTGTTATGAATTCAGTTTATGAATCCTTAGATAAGTTGTGTTTTATTCAATGGTTCAACAAAAATTCATTAAGCAACTACCATTTTTTCAATCCCTGTATGAAACAATTGGTATATACTTGGAAACTCAGAGAAAGGCAACATTTCTGCCCACATCGGGCTTTTATTCTAGACAGAGCATTAAGCAATAACAAATAAACAAATAAAAATAAATGCAGCTTGTGACAAAAAAGAGGAAGATAGCAGCTAATTTAGATAAAGTGAGCAAAAATGGCCCTTCTTATGAGATGATAACTGAATTGAGTATAAGGCAAGGCAAGTGCAAAGACTCTGGCTGGTAGGATGTTTGTGTCTTGTAGGAATTGCAAGAAAACAGTAAAGCTGAAGCACAGTGAGTGAAGGGAAGGAGATCTGAAATGAGGTTAGAGATGTAGTCACATCCTAGACTATGCAAGACCGTGGGAGGTCATGGTAAGACTATGAATCTTATTGCTGTAACAACCATGTGTCCACATGTTGGTAAGGGATAGCATGCTCACAGAGCAATGAGAAAAAATTGATAAAATGAATATGTGTCCAAAAGAAAAGGAAAAAATATCAAAAAATAATAAAATTGTGTTAAAAGACAAATATATTTCAATAGATTCTTCCTAGGAAGCTTTCTTCTTTGAGACCCTATAAAGTGAAAGGAATTCATCCATAGGAATATCTGAACACAGGTAATAAACAGGAGTGAGCAGAGCATTACATCAGAATAGATTGTGATTACAGTGTCAAATAAGATCAGCGGACATTCAAAGCAGGTTAAAGAAATATGTAAAAAGGCACTGTAGTAACACAGTAAAAACAGGGAGATGTGTGTTTAAGAAACTGGTTGGGAGAAAAATCATTTCTTTAACCGCCTCATTTCTATATAAAACTTATGTCAAAATGTAACTTCTCCAAGGCTTTCCATCAAAAATAGCATCAGGATGACCTTTACGAGTTTGATCTGGAACCACGACATCAAATATAGTACCATTAGTCACGTTTGGATGCTTTATATAAAATTAAATAAAATGTAAAATTTACTTCCTCATCCAGATGATCACAGTTTTCAAGTGCTCAGTGGCCATTTATGTTTAGTGGCTACCACTGGACAGTGCAAATCTATAGACAGACATATTTCCATCACTGTAGAAAGTTATCTTGGCTAGTAATGATATTTGTGGATTTGATCCTGTCATTGTGCTATTAGCTGGTTATTAGGTTGGCTTCTTCGTGTGGTCGCTTTACAGTAACAACGGACTGTGTGTTTAAGTGTGTTATTGTATTGACTGGTAGTGATCTTTCCTTTCTATATTTAATGCTCCTTTCTAGATTAAGGAGTATTAAATATAGAAAGGCAGGCTGGTAATGAATTCATCTGTGGTAATGAATTCCCTCAACATTTGCTTATCTGAAAAGGGTCATATTTCTCCTTCACTTAGGAAGCTTAGTTTGGCCGGATGTAAAATTCTTCATTGAAGATTTTTTACTTCAAGCATGTTGAATTTAGGCCCCCAATCTCTTCTGGCTTCTAGGGTTTTGATTGAGATGTCTGCTGTTAGCCTGATGGCATTCACTTTGAAGGTGACCTGCCCTTTTTCTCTATCTGCCTTTAACATTCTTTCTTTCATTTTGACCTTGGAAAATCTGAGGATTATGTGTTTTGGGATGATCTTCTTGTGTAAAATATTTCAGGAGTTCTCTGCATTTCCTAAATTTGACCGTTGGCCTCTCTAGCAAGGTTGGTGAGGTTTCCAGGGATGATATCCTGAAATATGTTTGCCAAGTCATTTTCTTTCTGCCCCCGCTTTCATGGATGCCAGTGACTTGTAGATTTGACCTCTTTACATATTCCCATACTTCTTAGAGGTTTTGTTCATTCCTTATTATTTTTCCTTTATTTTTGCCTGTTGTATATCAGAGAATTAGTCTTCAAGTTCTGAGATTCCTTCCTCAGGTTGGGTTATTCTGCTGTTAATATTTGTGATTGCATTGTGAAATTCTTGTATTGGATTATTCAGCTTTGTCCTACCTATTAGGTTTCTTTTTTATTATGGAGTATTTCATCCTTCAGCTGCTATATCACTTTTTTTTTTTTTTTNTTTTTTTCTTTTTGAGATGGAGTCTCACTCTGTTTCCAGGTTGGAGTGCAGTGGCGTAATCTCAACTCACTGCAACCTCCAACTCCCTGGTTCATGTGATTCTCCTGCCTCAGCCTCCCAGGTAGCTGGGATTACAGGCATGCGCCACCATGCCCAGCCAATTTTTGTATTTTTGGTAGAGACGGGGTTTCACCATGTTGACCAGGATGGTCTCCATCTCCTGACCTCATGATCTGCCTGCCTCATTCTCCCAAAGTGCGGGGATTACAGGCATGAGTCAGTGAGCCCAGCCTCCTGTATCACTTTATTGTGATTCTTATTTTCCTTGGATTGGGTTTTGACATCTTCCCGAATCTCAGTGATGTTTGTTCCTAACCATATTCTGAATTTTACTTCTGTCATTCCAGCCAGTTTGGTCTGGTTAAGAACTCTTGTTGGAGAACTGGTACAGTTGTTTAGAGGATGTATGACACTGGCCTTTTGAGTTAGTGGAGTTCTTCTATTGGTTCTCTCTCATCTCTTTATGTGGATATTCCTTTAACTGCAGTGTAGATTGAATAGTCAATAGACTCCTTTTCTGGATGTTTTAACTGGGCCAAGGCTTTGTGTAGGGTTTTTATGTGAAGCTGACTTCTTGTCTCTGATTTCAGAGGTGGATATGTTAGTGAGTTATTTTTGGTGCTGAAGCTTTGGGGTGTGATCCTGCAGGTGGCATTTAGGTTATCAGTCAGTTGGTAGATTCTTGCTTGGTTATGTGGCTCCACTGTTTCCTCATACTTACAGTCATGCTCCCTCTCAACACTCTGAAAGTGTGGATTTCTTTTCCCCTTGAGTGCTGGCTGTAAATTGTGACATGGCACTTGGGCTGCCCATAGCAGTTCTGGGGTGATCTCAGTGTTTATGTTCCTTCCCCATCTTGGAGGCAGGATAAGAGATCTTAATAGTGGTTGTTGCTGAGGGTCATTTGCTTGTCTCCTGGGGGATCCATCCCAGAGAGATGCAGGTAAGTAATTGCTCAGTGCCATCAGCCCAGGATAGAGAGTCTGTGCTGCAGACTCAAGCCAAGGGTTTCCTGTTTAGTGATGACCAGTGAGGGATGTATAGTACCTATGGAAGATGAACTAGCATCCTCTCCTTGGGTCAAGAAATAAAGGGCATTCAAATAGGAAGAGAATAAGTCAAACTATCTCTGTAGATGACATAATTCTATATTTAGAAAATCCCATACTCTTGGTCCACAAGCTCCTCTAGCTGATAAACAACTTTAGCAAAGTTTCAGAGTACAAAATAAATTCACAAAAATCACTAGCATTCCTATACACAACAACCAAACTGAGAGCTAAATCAGAAAGGCAATCCCATTCACAATTACCACAAAGAGGATAAAATTCCTAGTATACAACTGACTGGGGAGTGGGGGGAGGATGAAAAATCTCTACAATGACAATTACAAAACACTGCTTAAAGAAATGAGAAAAGACACAAACAAATGGAAAAACATCCCATGCTCTTAAATAGAAAAAATTAATATCATTAAAATGGCCAGACTGCCCAAAGCAATGTACAGCTTCAATGTTATTCCTATCAAACTACCCAGGACATTCTTCACAAAACTAGAAAAATCTATTTTAAAATTTGTGTGGAATCACAAAAGAGCCCAGATAGCCAAGGCAATCCTAAGCAAAAAGAACAAGGCTGAGACATCAAGTTACCTGATTTCAAACTATACTATAAGGCTACAGTAACCAAAACAGGATGGTACTGGTAAAAAAAAACAGGCACAGAGACCAATGAAACAGAAGAATTATCCCAGAAATAAGACTGCATAACTATGGCCATCTGATCTTTGACAAAGCTAACAAAAACAAGCACTAAGGAAAAGACTCCCTGTTGAATAAATGGTGCTGGGAAAACTGGCTAGCCATATGCAGAAGATTGAAGCAGGACCTCTTCTTTACATCATACACAAAAATCAACTCAAGATGAATTAAAGACTTAAATGTAAACCCACAGTTATAAAAACCCTAGAAGACAACTTATGCAGTACCATCCTGGACATAGGAACAGGCAAAGATTTCATGACAAAGACACCAATAGCAATCATAACAAAAGCAAAAATTGACAAGTGGGATTTAATTAAACTTAAGAGCTTCTGCACCTCAAAAGAAACTATCAACAGAGTGAGCAGGCAACCTGCTTAAGTTCCTTGTAGACTCTGGATGTTAGACCTTTGTCAGATGCATATTTTGCAAAAATTTTCTCTCCAAAATGGGAGAAAATTTTTGCAAAATATGCATCTGACAAAGGTCTAATATCCAGAGTCTACAAGGAACTTAAGCAAATTTACAATAGAAAAACAACTCCATTAAAAAGTGGGCAAAGGACATGAATGGATACTTCTCAAAAGAAGACATACATACAGCCAACAAGCATATGAACAAAAAAAAAAGTTCAATATCACTAATCGTTAGAGAAATGCAAATCAAAACCACAAACAGATATCATCTCATACCAGTTAGAATGGCTTTTATTAAAAAGTTAAAAAATAACAGATGCTGGCAAGGTTAGAGACAAAAGGGAATGCTTATACACTGTTGATAGGAGTCTAAATTTGTTCAACTACTATGGAAATCAGTGTGGTGATTCTTCACAGAGTTAAAAGCAGAACTACCATTTGATTCAGCAATTCCATTACTTGGTATATACCCAGAGAAATATGTAGTATTCTACCATAAGGACACATATACACATACGGTCATTGCATGATATGGTTGTTGTGTCCCCACCCAAATCTCATCTTGAATTGCAGCTCCCATAATCTCCATACATCATGGGAAGGACCCAGTGAAAATTAATTGAATCATTCGGGTGGGTTTTTACTGTGCTGTTCTCGTGACAGTGAATAGGTCTCACAAGACTGATGGTTTTATAAAAGGGAGATCCCCTGCACAGTCTCTCTTACCTGTCACCATGTAAGACGTGATTTTTGTCCCTCCTTTGCCTTCTGCCATGAGTGTGAGGCCTCCCCAGCCATATGAAAATATGAGTCAATTAAACTTCTTTGCCTTTATAAATTACCCAGTCTTGGGTGTGTCTTTTTTAGCAGTGTGAGAATAGCATTGCAGCACTGTTCACAATAGCTAAGACATGGAATCAACCTAAATGCCCATCAATGACAAACTGGATATCAAAATATGGTACAAATCCATCATAGAATGTTATGCAACCATTAAAATAATGAGATCATCTCTGTTGCAGGAACATGAACTGATCTGGAGGCTATTATCTTTAGCAAACTAATGCCAGAACAGAAAAGCAAATACTGCATGTTCTCACTTATAAGTGGGAGCTAAATGATAAGAACTTACGAACACTAAGATGGAAACAACAAACACTGGGGCCTACTTGATGGTGGAGGGTGGGAGAAGGTGGAGGAGCAGAAAAAATAACTATTGAGTACTAGGCTTAATACCTGTGTGATGAAGTAAAATGTACAACAAACCCCTGTGACACATGTCTACCTATATAACAAACCTTGACATGTAACCCCAAACCAAAATTAAAAGTTAAAAAATGGGAAGTTCTGTTGGATAGCACTGATGTAGAATTCATAAAAGTCACCACAATCCCTCACACAGAATAGATGCTCAGTAAGTATTTTTAAATTATTGAATTAAGCTGGATCCAAATAAGTAGGAAAGACAGGTGGGGGATTTGCTTGTAGGAAGCAAATATCTGCTACTGAAACTTTAGTAAATCTATTTATAATTGAAACTATGTCAACAGATTTGGTAATAAATCTGTCTTCCTGAGTCATCAATTTATGGTATTTGTGGAATCTCATTATTGTTCCTGCTATTTTTATAACTTAAGACCTCCATTTCTTTGAAAATAAAGCCAGAGCAAGAAAATATGTTCACCTATCTGCTGTCCTTATATCTTTCTTGTATCAAGACTCCTATATGTGTTCTTTTCATAGAAAGGCCATAGTGTATCTATCTTCTGCCAAACATTAGGCAAATCTATGTCCAGTTGCTATTCTTCTTGCCCACCTTACAGGGTTGTTGTGAAAAGTAAGTAAATAAGCATGTGAAACTGCTTTGAAACCCATAATGGTCATTTCATAAAATTTATTCTTGTAAATTTTTTCAGGGTCAGTCAAGTTGCTTATAAACCAACAGTTGGAGGTTGGTACGGCTCGAAATATTAAAAGTCTTTCCCAAGCTAATAATTAACTTACCTGTTCTGTTGCTTATCAAATTGAAACACCTGTCTGTTCTGTTAATGTTTAAAATCATTTGGAATATGTCATTTATGTTTGTTTGGTTATAATGAAAATACTGGAGCCTAGGTCCATTATCCCTTCTCCTGTCACCTGCCCCTGGCTCTTGCTGCCTCTGCTTGAGTCTCGAAATTGTGCTTGTCCTCACCCTGCCACATCTTTAGGAATAATCAAAGTTTTGAGTCCAGAGATAAACAAAGCCATTTATGTACAAAAGAAAAATATCAGTTTTTAAAGGATTCATTTGACAAGGAACAATAGCAAGAGAACAAGGAGAAATTTTTTCATCAATTCCATAACATCCAGTTCCAATGTCATGTGGATGGAGTTACCATTATTATTAGCATGCCGAAATTATTCTATTTAGATCCCATATAGATACATTTGTTATATTTAAATTTTGTATTAATATTATCTTTTGGTATTTTCAAAGCAATGCGTTGTTAACTAAGTATTTCCACATTTATTATCTCATCTGAATCACTTAGCTACCTTCTGAATTTTTGGTAAGGCAAGAGCTTCTATCTAATTTCTTCTTTAGGCTCAGTGAGGAGAAATGTTTTGCCCAAGGTTACACAATGGTAAATGTTACAGCTGAAACCCAAATTCCACAGATGTTAACCAGGCAGATTTAAAATCACTCATTGTGTGGAAATCAGTACACATATTTTGTTGTCATTTGCCTTAAAACTTTCAATGTTACCTCTTAATTAAGTCTCTGTAAATATGTTTTCTGTTATAAATCTTATAAGGTTATAGAAGCATTAACTTCAAAAATATTTTTAAAAATATATTCTCTAGATCACCCACTCTACATGCTAACCATGGATTGTAAAATAGTCCAAAAATGCCAACTAGGAAGAGAAAGTTCACAAAGTCTCCTTTTAACTCAGAGGTTAAAAAAAAAAAAAAAACCTTCACAGAAACATGAAATCAAATCAGTCCCTAGTGTGAAAGTGTATTTTGCTATAAGGATTTTTTTCTATACAGGCTAAAAAGATTAAAATACTGTAGACAAGATAAATTTTCAGGAAATTGAAATAAGGTCACTGACATACACTGCACAGAAATGCCACAAGCCCCATTGGCACACACACAAAACAGAATTAATCATAAAGTTGACTTTTTAACACCTCATTGATTTTTGTAGGAAAGCAGCCTTTGGCCACAACACATAACACCACAAATAAGCTGGTTTGGGGAGGAGTTGTACTCTGACAAAATTCTTTCTGCCTTCTGCAGCTCCAAAAAGATGGAATGTGAAAGTAGGCAGAACTCCTACTCACTGATCGGATGAGACAATGTTGCAAAGTAGGCAGAGCATGGGATTCGGAGTCAGAAGAATTGGGTCTTAAAATAATTAAAAATTGAAATGTTTTAGTACTCATACAGAATCAAGTATAGCTATACAAACGAATACACAGATAGAAAAACATTTGATGGTTGAGAAAATGGGTTTGGTCGACCGAATTAAACTCTTATTGAACAAACTCTCTCCAAAACTATATTTTAACTCTCTTTTGGGATAGTGCTTAAAACTTTTATTGTTCTAATCTAGAATGAAACAGCTTGTAATCTGAACAATAAAAGAGTTTAGCTCAGCAACTGTGTAGCCGAGATGATTCTATAAACATATTATCAGTGTAGTTATATGGCTATTAATATCCCTCCGGAGGAAGTTTCTCTTTATTATTTTGCTATCCACAGAGGTATTTTCCCATGACTTTAACTGATCAACAGTTTGAAGAGTTTCTTTGAAATGCTCTGGAGGATATTTTCAAGAGTTGCCCCATAGTGTTTTGTCTTTGCAGCCAACTGGGCTACTAAGAACAGTTATAAGAGCAGACTGTAGGCTTAGCTGACCCCAACCTGGAGTGACTGCTACAGTGACACCATTGTGATTTGAATTAAATCATGGAATACACAATGGCCTGCTATTCTCATTCTGAAAGTTGAATTATTGCCATATTTAACCCACACACAGAATTTCTCTTCTCCTCCCACTTCATTCATCTTCTCCCCCTAATTTTGTGTGCATTTACTTCCTCCAATAAACTTATAAATTAGTATTTAAACAAAAGAAAAACACTGTATTTTACTTCTCTTTGACTACATGCATTTCAGTGATTAGCACTATCCTTTGAATGTTTCTTAAATAAATAAATAAATAAATGACATGTTTTGTGACCTTGAATAACTCATTCTTTACCCCTATATTTTAGTTGCCCTGTATACTTAAGTACACAGATTGGAGATATAGTGTAAAAATAAACTCGTTTTTTAAGCCATTAAGTTTTAATCAAGTAATTTTAAATGCATACATTGCCTAAAAATGTGTATTTTTTTTTTTTTTAGCACACATCAGTAGTTTTTTAGTTTGCCACATCCGGCCACTCCATTGCTTGTGAGGAAACAGCTCCTTTTGGTCCTTGGTCTATTCATTAGCCAAAAAATGTTTATTAAATATTTTTTATTGTATATGTTTTGTTGTAAGTGTACATGAAGCATACATTGTACTAGAGAGGAGTGAGTCAATAAGAAGTAAAAATCTAAAATAAAGTTCAAGATGCAAATCAAAAGGTAATTTTAGATAGTGTTAAGTACTATAGGGAAACTATCAGTTTTCTTCTAGAAACTTTGTAGTTTTGGTTTTAACTTTTAGATATTTGAATCATTTTGAGTTAATTTTAGGATATGTTGTGAAATATGAATCAAAATTTGGGGTTTTTGTTTGTTTGCACACGAATATCCAATTTTTCCAGCATCATTTGTTGAAAAGACTATTCTTCTAGCACTGAACTGCCTTTGAAAATATGTCAAAAAATTGTTGTCTATATAAGTCTATGGGTAAATTTTAAATTCTCTCCTCTATTCTATTATCTGATCATCTATTTTGATGCCAATAATTTATAATTGTAACTTCATAATAAGTGTTAAAATTGCGTGCTGTTAAACTTCCAACTTTGTTTTCCCTTTTCAGAGCTGTTGTGGCTATTCTAAATCTACTGCATTTACACATGAATTTTAGAATAAGCTTGTTGATTTCTACCAAAAATAAATCCTGTTGGAATTGCATTATATTTATAGATCACTTTGGGAAGAATTGATGTCTGTCCCTGCCATAGAGATCTGTGGAAATTTGAACTTGAGAAAGATGACTTAGGGTATCTGGCAGAAAAAATTTCTAAGTGGTGAAGCATTCGAGAGGAAGCAGAACATAAAAGTTTGGAAAACTGGCAGCCTGATGATGCGATGGACAAGAAAAACCCATTTTCTAGGGAAAAATTCAAGCCTGCTGCAGAAATTTGCCTAAGCATCTAAGAGCCAAATATTAATCACCAAGACAATGGGGAAAATGTCCCCAGGACATGTCATAGACCTTCACGGCAGCCCCTCCCATCAAAGGCTTGGAGGCCTAGGAGGGAAGAATGGTTTTGTGGGCTGTGCCCAAGGCATCTCTGCTCTGTGAAGCCTCTGAACATGATGCCCTTTGTCCCAGCTGCTTCAGTTCTTGCTGTGGCTAAAAGGGGCCAAGGTACAGCTCAGGCCATTGCTTCAGAGGGTGTAAGCCCCAAGCCTAGGTGGATTCTGGATGGTGTTGAGCCCATGGATGTACAGAAGTCAAGAATTGAGGTTTGGGAACCTCTGTTTAGATTTCTGAGGATGTATGGAAACACCTGGATGTCCAGGAGTTTGTTGCAGGTGTGGAGCCCTCATGGAGAACCTCTGTTAGGGCAGTTCAGAAGGGAAATATGAAGTTAGAGCCCCCACATAGAGTCCCCACTGGGGCACTGCCTAGTGGAGCTATGAGAAGAGGGCCAGCATCCTCCAGATCCCAGAATGGTAGATCCACCGACAGCTTGCATGGCACAGCTGGAAAAGCCACAGACACTCAATGCCAGCCATGAAAGACACTCAATGCCAGCCATGAAAGCAACTGAGACGGGGGCTATACCCTGCAAAGCCACAGTGGTGGAGCTGTCCAAGGCTGTGGGAGCCTGCCTTTTGCATCAGCATGACCTGGATGTGAGACATGGAGTCAAAGGAGAACATTTAGGAACTTTAAGGTTTAATGACTACACTTTTGGATTTTACACTTGCATGGGGCCTGTAATCCCTTTGTTTTGGCCAATTTTTCCAATTTGGAACTGGTATATTTACCCAATGCCTGTACTTTCATTTTATTTAGGAAGTAACTAACTTGCTTTTTGTTTTACAGGCTCATAGGTGGAAGGGACTAGCCTTGTCTCATATGAGATTTTGGATTGGACTTTTGGGTTAATGCTAGAACGAGTTAAGACTTTGGAAGACCATTGGAAGAGCATGATTGTGTTTTGAAATGTAGAGACATGAGATTTGGGAGGGGCAGAATAATGTGGTTTGGCTGTGTCCCTACCCAAATCTCACCTTGAATTGTAATCCACATAATCCCCATGTGTCAAGGGCAGAACAAGGTGGAGGTAATTGGATGATGGGGGTGGTTCCACTCATGCTGTTCTCACAATAATGATGGAGTCTGATGAGATTTGATGGTTTTATAAGCATCTGTCATTACTAGAACTAGAATTAGAATATCAAAGGTAATTTTGAAAAAGAATAAAGTAGGAAAAATTAGTCTGCTCAGTATCAAGACATTAGTTAGTCACAGTAATCCATGTTGTGTGATATTGATGGAGGACTAGACACACAGATCAACGCAACAGAATCCAGAATCCAGAAATCAGTGTACAAAAGCAATTCAGTGGAGGAAACACAGCCTTTTCAACAAATGACACTGAAGCAACTGGACATTCATAGGCCAAAACAATGAACTCCAAACTAAGCCTTACATCTTACACAAAATTTAACTTAAAATGGATTACAGAATTAAATGGATACACATTTATACCTTCAAACATTTTTACAGTACTCTGTTTCCCAATCTTTGCCAACTGACATTTGCTTATCTTCAAATGCAATTGCTGCAAAGGGGCTTTCATTAATTAGTTTAAATGAAATCTATTCTCTACCCTGGTTGATTTCTATCATGGCATCTGTTGATTTTACCTATAGCACCTCTCTCTCTCTCTCTCTCTCTCTCTCTCTCTCTGTGTCTGTCTTTGTCAGACACAGTCTTATCCTGTCACACAAGCTAAAGTGCAACGGTGCAATCATAGCTCACTGCAGCCTCGAACTCCTAGGCTTAAGTGATCCTCCCACCTCAGCCTCGAGTAACTAGAATTACATGTATGTGCCACCATGGCTGGCTAATTTTTAAATTTTTTGTAGCTATGGGGTGTCGCTATGTTGCCCAAGCCTGTCTTGAACTTCTGGCTTTAAGCAATTCTCCCACCTCAGCCTCCCAAACTGCTGGGATTACAGGATTTATCTCTTGATTCATATTATTTAGTTTTATTAGATATGTGTTTACTTGATTACTGTTTGACTTTCTAACCAGGCTCTAAGTCTCACATCTGCAAGAACCATGCCTATTTTTTTTTTCAGGAATGTGTTCCCATCATCTGCCATTATGCTGAGAACATAGTGGCTTTGCCAATAAATGTCTTTAGACAAAATAAACGAATCTATCTCAGAAGGCCAAGAAGGACCCTGTAAGACAGAGCCAGAAGTCTAATTGTGAGGAAAGAACTCTGGGATTTTCAACTGAATTTGGTTACCTGGCTCCTTCATTTAATAATTCAGCTAAAGTAAATGAGTAAATTATTTAAACTTTCTAGGCCTCCAAGGATTCTTACAGGTAATGAATAAGATAATAAATATAAAGTTTACGTGGTATGCATTAGATAAAATGTTGGCTTCCTTCCTGAGACGGGTTGACTTCTTTTTGACCCCTAAATACAACAGAATGAATATCTGAGTAAAACTCTTTAAATTCATAAATTCATTTGGAATGCACATAACAGTTTCATTTTAGAACATCTGTAGTTATTTGCAAAGGAGAATTATTGGCCCCAAAACAGAACTAAAAGAAATGATTTTTCCTAAATTACACTATATTTGATAGGCATAAGGAAGATGGTAATTTTAAATGGCCCACTTCTCTTTAAATTAAACACACTTTTGTCTTCAGCATAGCAGTTCTTAGTTTCTTATGTCTATCTTGGGGAGAATGATGACATACATAGGTCAGAGAAAGGAAGATACTGCCAAACAACCACATTCCACCTGCTCCCTGAAAAAAAAAAAAGTTAAAAAAAAAAGGATGTCTTTAAAGTGTCTTGATAGCCTTTATTGTCAATAAATCTTCATCAGGATTTAATTCCTTCTGGATGATTCCTCTCTAAAGAGAATAATAGTGACTTTCGAACTGACTGACAAAGGATTTAATGAACCATTTCTGACCTGTTCCATAGAAGGAAATCTTGCTCAGTGGACTTGGAAAGAACATCATTTCTCTGTGTTCAGTGTCGTATACCCAGGGCTTGGTAACATGTTGGCCATATGGTAAGTGCTTCACAGATATTTATTGGATGAATAAATATGTGAATGAAGAGAACGTGGGTTGCAAAATCAGATTGTCAACTCAATAAAGACCCAGAAGGTGATAGTAAGAAGGGACTATCAATAAAGACTATTCTAACCTTCTTTCTTAGCATTTTACCTATTCTTCCATGTATAATAAACCTAAAAAGAGGCCTCTGTTTAAAAATATTCCAGATATGAGGAGCCAATTTCAGGCAAGCCACTTCACCTGCATCCCATTTTAATCACTAGTTTGTATCTTTTCCTCCAGAAATCGAAGTCTGCCTTCCTTTATAACTCTTATCCATAGGCCTAATTCTTATCTTTCTTCCACAAATAGCTTACCAAAAGTTTCAAGGAAGCTATTAAGCCCCTGATATTCTAAAGTTAATTTAAATACCCAACAGCCTACTATAAAGGGAAAGGCTTTTTAAAAGTAGCTGCTGGATAAAGAGATGAGGATTCATACTCAGTGAACACAAGCTGGCAAATAAAAAATCTCAGGATGGTGATGAGAAACCAGCATTTAACTTTACCTTTTAATAAATGTTTTGTTTCAGATGTACAAAATTGTGAAGAGTGCAGAGTTCCCATATGCCCAGACAACCAGATCTCATATTATAAATATTTTATACTAATACATTACATTTTTCAGCGTTAATGAACCAATACTAATACATTGTTAACTTTGGTTTACATGCCATCAAGTATTGAAAAAGGGAAGATATTTTTCCCTAACTTTTTATGGCAACCTGCATTGGTCCCTAAATTCACAAGAATGGAGAAAAGACAAAAAATCAGTTTTTAAATTCTTATTTAAAAAATAAAAATAGATTGGGCACAGTAGCTCATGCCTATAATCCTAGCACTTTGGGAAGCTGAGGTGGGAAGATCACTTGAGGTCAGGAGTTGAGACCACCCTTGCCAACATGGCGAAACCCAGTCTCTACCAAAAATACGATATTTAGCCAGGCATGGTAGTGTGCACCTGTAATTCTAGCTACTCGGGAGGCTGAGGCATGAGAATCACTTGAACCTGGGAAGCCAAAGTTGCAGTGAACTGAGATCAAGCCACTGCACTCCAGCCTGGATGATGGAGTGAGACTCTGCCTCAAAAAACAGTAAAATAAAACATTATGGACTGTGCTTATAAGCCAACAGACTTTTATTTTAAACTCACAATTAGACTAATAATACACCTCAGTTTATAGCACATTGTCATCTATTTTGCTTTGCAAGGGAAAGAGAAAAACTATTTATAATTTTTTCATTCTCCATCTCCATTCTCTTTTATTCCATTCTCCAGCACTAATTATAATATATTCCAATCCAATTTTATAAATTTATTTATATATGTGTGTATGTTTGCAACACATTTTTTTTGTTAAGGGTTGTTATAATTTTGCTCAAATGGTACATCATACTGAATGTAAATTATATTATTTCAATAATCTTCCTCAACACTATGTTATTTTAGATCTTCTCTATATAAATCTATAAAGAAGAAATTTCATCATAATATACACACATACACATTTGTACATTTGTTAAAACATATTCAGAGTCATGTATATATACACATACTTATGCATATCCACATACCTATACCTATATAGTCAATCCTTATTTGCAGCCGTTGTGTTCTAAAAAGTGACTGTGGATACTGAGTTAGTGAATACTTAGTCATTACTCTTAGAGGAACTACAGGGTTAGGTTCTTGTGAGTCTCTGGTCACAACAATTTAATCAACTGATCGATACATAACCTTGTATTACATATGTTTCTGTTTAAAGACATTATAATATATATTGTTGATTCATAAACATTGAACTCACAGTCAATGGCAAGTCGGAACCACACATACCTAACACACATTTTTTTTTTCTATAAGGCACATCGCAGCCTTCTTGTACTTAGGAATGCCAGACAGCACTATGCTTCAAGGCTGCTTTAAGCAGCAAAATCACATAAAGAAGAAAAATGCAATAAATGTGGAACTAAATAGGCCACTAAAAGGACACTAGTTTATAGCATGAAAGACAAAACACAAAGAATATGGCCGTATTTGACCTCAGCTGGGAATATGCACATTGAGCAACTCAAAGTTTTCCCTTCTCAGCAAATGTCATGTCCACAATGACTATGACAGTGCCAAGTTTATTGATTTGGGGAATACAAATACATTTAAGCAAGTAAACAAATTTACAAATATGGAATCTATAATAAAGAGCAACTGTGCGTGTATGTATATAATTATTTTTGAAGCTGCCTAGTTTTCTATTGTATGCATATGCCTCATGTTATGTATCCATTTCACCAGGATGAACAATTGAATGATTGCCTCCAATTCTGCTATGAAAAGTGACTACGACAATGATTATTTTTGCACATTTATCCTTACGGACCTGTGTGAGACTTCGCGTATGTAGATGAAGATATTTCTCAATTGTACATTATCTGCATACTTAGTTCCACTGAGCACTACTGGCTGGTCCTATTGAATGACTACATCAATTTGCACTCCCACCAACTTGAGGGTACCCATTTCTCCCACATTTTGCTAGGGCTGATATTATCTGACTTTCTAATGTTTAACAAAACTTTGGGTGAAGGAGAGTGTTTCTTGGTTTTAACTTGCATTCTCTAAATACCTGTCAAAAATCTCTTCACATACTTAGTAAATCAGCATCCATCATTCTTCGAATACTTTAATCCTATTATTTGCTCTACTGTTGAATGTCTTGCATTTATCTTGCTGATTTTTAGGCAATTCATGTATACACTAAATATTAATGCCTTTAAAATTCTATAGACATTGCAAATATATTTTGTTATTCACCTATCTTCAGTAAATTTTGTCTATGTATAATTTACTGGAGAAAAAAATTGAAAGGTAAATGTGATCACATTTATCATTTTTTTGTCTTTATGTTTGAGCTTGAAGATCTTGTTTTAAATGTACTTTCCCATCCTAAGCTCACATTGTCCTAAATTTTCTTAATTTCTTAGGTATCTTCTTTTATCTTATATCATATTTCTTTTGTTTTTCATATTTAGATTCTTGATGTAATTGTAAATAATTTTAATATATTAGAGGAAAGGATTCAACTTAATGTTTTTAGATTAGCCAGCCATCTTCACAAATTTGTATTTTTATTAATTATCAATTTGTTTAAATATGAGTTTGTTTCTGAGTTGTCTATTCTGTTTCTTTTGTCATTTGCCTGTTGCTGCAGCAATACTACATTGTTTTGTTACTATATATTTTGGATTATTTATTATTATGTGACACTGGTTCCCACTGTTTTATTCTAATTTTTCAAAATGTTTTTATCCATTTGAGGAAACTGAAACTTCCATATACAGTTTTAATTTTCCAAGTCACTCCTCCTCCCAGGTTATGCTGGAATCTTGGTTAGAATTGCTTTGGATTTATTAATATAAAGAAAATTTGTTTGCAGTGCAAAATTATTTTCTCATGAACATGGTATCTTTCACCTTCGGATTCTTCTTTTAGATCCTTTAAAGTAATTTTAACATTGTCTCCATACAGTTTTTAGTAGATATTGTTAGACAACCCCTAGATACTCCACAATTTTTACTGCTTTTTGTAAATGATATTTACTCTCTATTTCCTAGCTGGTTATTAAGAAATCCTATTGATCTGCTTTGCTGATTTTGGATCCAGTATTTTTGTTGTTCAACAATTTGAAAATATATTCTTACTGTCTTTTTGCAGCCAGTGTTACTATTGAAAGATTATCATCACTTACTTAGCAGGGGTCTGGTTTTTACCCTCTGGAGTATTCAGAAACATTTGTTGTTTCTCATGCCCTCAAATATCACTGTTATGGGTCTAGATGCAGTTTTCTTCTTATCAGTTCTACCAGCACTCTATGATTTCTTTCTGCCTAAGGATTCCCATCTTGTTCATTACTTCTGCTACTTTCTCACCTCAATTTACTCTTTGTTCTCCTTCTGAAAGTCCTTTTATTTAGCTTTTGGCACTTCTACTTCTATCCTCTGTATCTCTCAATCTTTCATTCTTTCCAGTTATTTGTCATTTTCTGATGTCTTTCAGGAGAGTTCCTCAATGTGATTTTCCAGCTCACTTGTTGGTTCTTTAGCTCTATCAATTCTGTGAGTCAGCATATCCATGCAGTAACTTAGTTCAACATCATTATTTCGTTCTAATACCTCCAGTTGTTTATTTATAACTATCTGATATACCGTTTCCAATAGTCTATCTTATCTCTGTGATAACATAGAATATGTTTCCTTTGAAGCTTTGCTGTATGTGCTCCATCAATTTTACATCCTCTTACATGTGTTCCACTTTTGCCTTTTATTCCTACAGCTCATTCCCTTTACATGTCTCATGATTTTTCTGTGATACCTTTTACCTTATTCCTCTGGACTACAGCGTGTCTTTTCCAGTAAGTAAGTAGTATCTCCGTGGGAGTGGAGATGAGATCCCAGACACTAGACAGAAACTCAAGGTGGAGACTCTCAAACAGATCAATTACCTAATAGCCTCCCAGATACTCTTCCTTTGCACATATGATTCAATCTTATCACCTATTTATGGAAATTGGGGATTGATATATAAATATCCTAGGTGATTAACATAGCTTTTTGGGGAACTGAAAATACCTGCAACATAAATGAAAATTAGAAGGGCCTACCTGAAGAATCTTCAGAAATCAAATGAACTCATTTTTCATTCTTATCACTTTCTTTGATACTTTCAGCTTTGTGACTGGCTTCACTTTAATGTGTTCTACGAATGCTAAGAGAATACAGTGGAATGTGGCAAAGATGATTGACTTGATTATACAAAGGTCTGTCTTAAATATGAAATTTATTTACATATTTTCCTAAATATTCCCCAGAGTCATCCCTAGTTTTGGGGAAAAAACAGAAAAACATTTTTTTTTTCTAATCAGCAGTAAGAGACAATCTAAAGATTTTTCTAATAGGTTAAAAAAAAACCTCTACTAGCTGAAACAAAATGTATAGACTATAGCAATATGTAGAAATTGGTTACCTGCCATAATACAGCTTTCATAGAACAAGGAAATGAAAGGATAGTTATGCAATTATGAATGTTAGATATATGATGAGGGCAACTATGGTATTCAATTTCCTGTCAGTAAAGCAATAGTAATATTTGATCCACATATGCCCCCATATTAATGGTAAAATAGCCACTTTAAAAGGGAATAAATTTCATGAGGCATTTACAGCCAAATGGCTCAGGGCAGAGGCATTCTTGTCAGTGAACTAAAGTTTCTGTGCTGATACTTCACAGCTGTATCACTGAATAAATGCCTTCCGCCCCCTGTGCTTTTATTTTCTGATCTATAAAACAGAATTGACAGCAGCGCATACCCCTATAGGTATGTTGTAAGAATTCAAGGAAAAAGTTTGTATAAAACACATAGCACATTGTTACTATCCCCCAAACATTGCTGATTATTACATTGAGTGATCATGATTATCAAGTGGATGTACAGATTTTTTTAATATAATGGCTATTGTACAAAGATTATTACGGGTTGAAAACAGCTCAAAGAAACATTTTTCTTTCCTTTAAGCAACTGAATAAGCATTTCAACTCAGAGCCAGTAGACAGCATGAAATTCAAAGTTGATTTAGAGTTCTGAGGAGATAAACGATGTGGTCAAAGTAAAACACACACCGATAGGTATAAAATAGTTTGAAAAGAAAAATCTCAATTACTGTAATCTTGGAAAAATAGTTGATAGCATGAGTCAAGAGGCACCTTTGGAATGATTATTTTTTTGAATGCTATCTTTCAAAGTAGCATTAAATGTGTGATTTATTCTTACATCCTCAAAACTATAGTACTATAGAGGAAAGATAGACCAGATGTTTTTACAAGTGCATGTAATTCCTTATATAAGTAGTGGTCAGTTCAAAATAACATTAAAAAAGTAGAATGGGATGGGACTTTTAGCACCACCCTTCAAAGATAGATACCTCTTGGGAGGAGAGAGAAACTAGAGTTTGGCTTAATCACCATAAGACCAATGATTTAATCATTCATGCCTACATAAGGAAGCCTCTATAAAAAACCCAAAAGTTCAGAGAGCTTCTGGGTTGAGCACATAAAGATGTTGGAAGAATGATGTGCTCAGAGAGGGCATGGCAGCATTGCACTGCTGTCCCCACACATTGTCCTTTACATCTCTTCCATCTGGGTATTCCTGAGTTGTATCCTTTGTAATTAACTGCTAAACAAGTAAATGTTTGCCTAACGTTCATGATCCACTATAGAAAATGATCAAACTTAAGAAGGGTGTCTTGGGAACCTCCAATTTATAACTGGTCAGTCAGAAGTGGAGTTCAGGCTACCAACTGACATCTGAAGTTGGGGAAGTCTTGTTAGAAAAAGCCCTTAACTTGGGGGGATCTGAGGCTAACTCCAGGGAGACAGCTTCAGAACTGAATTGAATTGTAGGAAGCTTAGCTGGAATCTGCAAAGGCTTGAAAAATTGCTTGGTGTGGAATAAAATAATTCCAAACATTGGTATCAGAAGTGTTGTATGTGAGAGCAGAAGAGACCAACAGGGTTTTATCTTTTTTTTTTTTTAATAATTTTAATAATTAAGTGGAAGGAGGCAAAAAATGAATATGAGCCAGTTTGTGTGTCCATGTGTTCACGTGGTGTTAGGAAGAAAAATGGTCCCTTAAGATATTCACTTCTCAGTCTTCAAATTTGTGAATTTGCATGTTACATAGCAATTTTTTCCACATAATCCTTTCTGTTCAGTTTCAGAGAGAATAAATATTGTTAATCAGCTAAAAATTAAAAGGCAGGATTATCATGAATTATTTGGGTAGATCAAATCTAATAACGAGTCCTTAAAAGTGGAGAACCCTTCACAGGGGGTCAGACAGATGTAATATGAGAAGAACTCAACCTGACATTGCTGAATTAAAAATGAAAAAAGGGGTCACAACCCAAAGAATACCATGACCTCTAAAAGCAGGGAACTACCCTGAACCGAGAGCCAGCAAGAAAACAGGACCTTATTATCACCACTGCAAAGAATGAGATTCTGTCAAGAACCTGAGCAAGACAAGAGGCCAGTTCTCAGCTAGAGGATCCAGAAAGAAGTGCAGTTTCGCTAACACCTCGATTTTAGCCTTGTGAAAACTGTCAGTATCAATAAGGAGTCATTTATGTTTAAATCAAACTAAATGGGGCCGGAAGGTTATGAAGGCAGGGCTCTTATTTACAATTTACCTGATAAGATTAACTATTACAAGAATTTTTTCCAAACCACAGCTTGCTCCATGAGTCACACAAGGACAGCTAGCCATTTGTATAAGAACACTTGCCTGACACACTGTTTCCACTAATGAACTGACGTCAACTCCTGTAATAAACCCCTGTAACCAATGTTCTCTTTGATTCAAAACAACATGCGCACACTTCTCCTTTTGCTTTCAAAAGCTTCCTTTTACCTCAATCTCCTTGAATATGACCAGCATCAGTCATCACATGCATATTCCAGATTGCAACATTCTGCTCATTCCCTAATAAACTCATTTATTTTGAGAGCCATCCTGTCTGTTTTTATTATAGATTGACAACCCAGTGAGACCCATGTTAAACTTCTGACCTACAAAACAATAAAGTAATTAATTTGTGTTTTCCAAATACTAAGGTTGTGGTAAGCTGTTATGCAGCAATAGAGAACTAGAAAAAGACACAGAGAGTTGAAAAAGACAACTAAGTGCCAAAACAATTAAGCTCTCAAATTTTATTACAAACGCCAAATTGGTAAAAATGACACAGAGCTCTGGGCTAAGATCCTAGGATAACCTCAGAACACATGCCCAGATTCCTGTTCTCAAGGGCAGGCCCTACCCCTCCAGGAATATTATCAGGCATTTTATTATGCAGAAAAGGAATTTACTGTGAACATATGTTTTAGGATGTAGATGATGTCATAGACACAGGGTTAGAGCTGAGAAAGAATGACACATTGAAACAAAGGAACACATTCAGATACCCAAGCCCATGTACCACTTATTACATAGCCTCTCTCTTGGCCAAGCCAAGTTAGAGATGTACAATATTTCAATTTCTGCATGTTGTAGATATACAGGAAACAGCAACTCCCACTTTATTTACAGCCAGGTTCCAGACGACTCATTCTTACCCTACTATGTGTTGTGCGGGAAACTGTTCCCATCTCTCACAGCTTCAGGTGGCGCCTGAATTGACTAAAGTTCAATGACCTATTCTGACCCCTTGGCCCTAGTTATTGCTTCATGGATAGGCAAGAATCCCAGGCCTAAGCTAATCAGTGCATTGTGCCCTCCTGACAATAAACCTATACCAGGTCATGAAGTGCCAAGGTTTATCCTGGAAGAACAGATGAACCTCAACTAACAATGATTCAACTTAACTTTTCAAATTTACCATGGTGTGAAGGCAATGCACATTCAGTAGAAATCTTACTTTGAATTTTAAACTTTGATTTAACATTATTTATTAAAAACTTTATTATAAAATGTCTTTGTATTAGATGAGTTGCCCAAATGTAAAGTAATGTAAGTGGTCTGCGTACTTTTAGGTTAAACTAGGCTAAGCCACAAGGTTCCATATGTTAGATGTATAAAGTGCATTTTCAACTTACAGCATTTTCGACTTTACTATGTGTTTATCATAAGTCCAGGTGCATCTGTACTGGAATTTAGACATTTCCCCAGGATGGTTGTGGTGTAGGGCATAGTCTGGAACAATTTTGAACAGAGCCACATGATGACCAAACTGCACAAGCTAGAGGTCAGAGACTAGGATCATGCAGAAAGGCAGAACTGGAGGCCTAGTGAAACCCAAAATGGTGCTGTGGTTAGTTCTACCTCTGACTGTACAATTACATGAGCCAGTGTCTCCGTCTGTTTGCATGCTATAAAAGAATATCCGAGGCTGGGTAATTTGTACAGAAAAAATGTTTATTTGGCTCATGGTTCTGCCAACTGTACCAGAAGCATGGCTCTGCTATCAAATTCTGGTGAGGGCTTCAAAAAGTTCCCATTCATGGTGACAGGTGAAGTGGAGAAGGCATCACATATCATGGGGGAAGGAAGTAAGAGAGAATGGGAGGGAAGTGCTAGGCTCTTTCTAACAATCAGTTCTCAGGGGAACTAAAAGAGCAAGAACTCAGTCATTACCAGGAGGCAGCACAAAGCCATTCATGAGGGATCTGCTCCCATGATCAAAACATCTTCAACTAGGCCCCACCTCCAATACTGGGGATCAAATTTCAACATAAGATTTGGAGGGTCAATATCCAAGCTATATCCGCCAATAAAGTTTCCTTCCTTTATGGAGGCATTTAAGCAAAATATTCTCTTATTTGCAACTGATACATTACCACCTGGTAGACTACTTTACTCTACTTTACTACACCCAAAAGGCCACAGCTTCCTGGAGACATGATAGAAGACTGAATAATTCCCTGGTGAGGAGAGGTGGGCGTTCGCAGCAAGACCATACTGCTAACACAGTGTATGTTGCTTAAGGGTAAACACACATCAACGTATATTGATGTTGTTGAATGTTGCTAATATAATAATTTATAAAAGTAGAAATAGCCCAACATACAATTATATTAGCCCAATCTGAAGTATGACTAGTTAGGCTGAACTAGTGCATTTGATTGTCTTTGTAAAATACTGAGTTTAAAATTTCTACTATTCACCAGAATGGAGCGTATCCTACCAACATAAGCAGCACAGAACTTGGTGCTCAGAAAGGACAGACTTGGGATGCAGCCTTCCTTCCAATCAGATTCTGTTCTGTGGCACACACAGAGGGCCTAAGTGAACCCCAAGAAAACAGAATTCTCACAAAAATGTTGTTCACTTGCTTGGGTATCCTGGGCAACAGAATTTTGGATGCTAAGATCAGGGAAGGGCCACTTGGTTCAGATTTAAAGCAAAGTCACTTCTTTCTCAGAAATAGAGTTCTAAAGTCAGTTTGAAAGGTAAACATTGCATGAATTAAAAATTGTGTCTAAATAATTTCTTAAATCGATTGTAAAGCACAGTATATATTATTTTGTGTATTTAACACAACAAAATAAAGTATATATATATATATATATATATATACCAAATTCTATGTATTTAATAATGTATATACATCAGAAGGAATATATATATAGGAAAATTTTTAAAGAATATATATAAGGAACAGATATGTAATAAATATATTATTTTACAGGATTTCTTCACTTGACCAAATGTAATTGGAGTAAGTTCAAAGTAACCTCACAGTATACTCATATGTCTACACATTCATTTTTGTATGACATGTAGCATTTAGGTGGTTAAGGAGTAACCTACAAATGCACACAGAGATGTGGTTACAGACACAGTCATCCTTTACTCCTTCCCTTTGTCTATATCTGAAGTGGCAGCAAATTCTTTCAGTTCTACCTCCAAATAAATCTATTTTTACCACCTTTTTTACTGGTTGAAGCCACCATCATCTCTCACCTAAATTATAATTGTTCACTTACTGGTCTCCCTGTCTCACCCTTAAATGCCTATTCTCAACACAATAGCCAGACTGACCCTGTTGGAGCACATCAGATCATGTCACTCCTCTGCCCAAAATACTCCAATGGCTCCCATCTCAGAGCAAACACCAAATTCCTTGCAAAGACCTACAGAGACCTGCTGTACCCAGCTCCCATTTCCTCTCTCACTCCACCTACTTTATGGCTCCCTGGCTCACACAGCTGCAGCCACTTCTACCTCCTTGTAATCCCTCAGACCCAGCAGGCACATTTCAATGCCAGGGCCTTGTACTTGCTCGTCTCCGTGCCTGGAGTGCTCATTCCCCAAATGCCCATGGGATTTATTTCCTCACTTCTTCAGGTCTTTACTGACACGTGATCTTCTTAAAAACACCTTCCCTGCCCAAACTCTCTATAATCACAACCCATGCCTCCTCTCTTTTCCCTTCCTTTCCCCTTCCCCTCCCCCTCTCCTCCCCCTCCCCTGCCCCTCTTCCCCTCCCCTCTTCTCCT